>NC_050179.1:12931056-13231056 GCF_008315115.2 Sander lucioperca | reverse complement strand
TTACAAGGCCCGCTGAACCACATCCACTTCTCTCATCTCAGGGTCAGAGTCACATTACACATTACTACCCAGAGTGGGAGTTCAGTTTTGCGTCTAAAATGGCTTCCCTCTCCAAATAAAGATGCCTCTCTATTGAAAGCTCCTCACTCCACCATGAATTTGGTCCCCCTCCCTCCTTCCCTCCCACTGCAATCTGTCCTGCCAGCTCCCACGGTTTGTCTTTGGAAGTGATCCGTCCCTGAGCGTTGAGCAGAGCCACTTCATGTTCACATCGGCCCCAGAGGCATTCCTGCCTGCCCACTACTCTTGCTTTCTTTTGTCAGCCAAATGGATACCAATTAAATCAACTGTTCTCCAATTAGAATTTGGAAGAATCTATCTTGTTCAGTGTTCTAAATCCCACTGCTTGACTTCTTTCTCTCATGTAGCTCCTTTCCTGGAATCAGTTACAGAGAAAATGAGACTAGTTTTTTCCTGCAATAGGATACTCCTGGGTTTCTTTGTTTTTTCTGTTTGTTCAGTACATTAAAAGTGCATTTAGTCAAATGTTTATAGGACTGTACACAAGGGACATTATTATGGTGCAAGTTAGGTTGAGGGCAACGGTCAATTGTGGAATAATGAATCAGGACTTTGTGACAAAAACAATCCCCAAACCACAGCGATTGTTTACAGCAACGATTTACATGTTAAACTGGAGCTTCTGTCTTATAACTGTACCATTCAAAAACAGCAGTTTTTTTCCTCACTGCTGAAAACTAAGATATAAAAAGAATTTCTGCCCCTGAAATATGCATATAGTGCTATAGAAACATGTACTCATATAAAGCCCTCACACAGAGGCCACTATTTGATTAATACAAGAAGGGGCATATCTTAATCTTCAGACAAGGCCAGCGAATGGCTTGGACTTGAGCCACGTCATTATTGCCTAATAGTCTTGTTCAGAAAGTATGCCTCATTGTGTTTCATATGACCAGGCAACACCCCCTCCTGCCACTCAAAATCACATCCAGCTAAACAAACCAGCAGGCCAGCTTCCTGTGGAGCAGCGATTCAAATCCCAGGCACTAGTTTAGCCCTCTGCTGCCCGCCACCATCCACATGTGGACCTCTCACCCGGTTGCTTAGTCTTCCACCTTCATATTAATATACGGAAGGATTATGTAAAAATAAGATTTGATTTTCAAATCCTAACTTGGTTGCCATCACTTACTTTGCTTTACATTAGCCACTTGTTAGCTTTAGAGTACTGTTTGGTAATCAGCCCCCTGTAGCGATGCAGTAATAGAAATACCAATCAAGTCCATTGCAATGTAAAGACGATAAAGTGAGTTACTAAATGAGGCAACTGTGTTCTCCCTGATTTGCTTGTAATTTATTGACAAATAAATAGTCCTGATGGAACAACAAAAAGTTCAATCAACCAGTAGCAAAGTCAATGTTGATAATTTAGTAATACTTTCATATAAAAAAAAGTAGATGAACACTTTGCTTCACACATTCAATTATGCCTTCCATTATTAAGAAGTTACGACAGTTATTTTTTTATCATTTTTTATCTGGGAATAACATCAAATCACAAAATGGTAAATCTGAGCGACTGTCAATCAATACAACTTATTCAGCTATTCCCTCCGTGAAAATGGCTAATATGTAAATAGTGTTGCTTGGACCCTTCTAATTTTGGATGTTTGACGGCCCCCTACTTTTACTTTGTTATGCTTATCTGCTTTAAGAATGGAGGCTTATTGTGTCTGAACAATGGAAGCTCTTTTATGTCCATCACTGGACAAAGATGGCAACTGACATTGTGCAACAACACAGTGAACTAACTATTTCAAACTGTTTGCAGACTTGAGATTTCCTCTCTAGAGTTAAGTAGCATTTGAGTCTTAAAACTTCTACAGTTACATACATACTGAAATGGTACATCGCTCTGCATATTTGTGTGTATCTTAGCGGTGACACCAAAACAGTACGAAGATTCAAGTATTTTCTTTACATTTTACACTGGTATATATATTTTAATGAAAGCATATTTGTACGCTTAAAATATTTGTAAGCCGGAAAATAAAATGAAAATTGTCGTCCTTCTCTGCAGTAAGACATAAACTTATTTGGTCTTGATTTCTTATGTTGCAGTACCATGTAGAGAGTGCATTTCTTCAGTAGGTATTGTCACAAAGATAATAGAAATTATGTTAAAACAATAAATTAACTGACGGAATGAATATTGAGCTCCTATTTTGTACAATGTACTTAATAGTAACAATTATATTGAATCGACTATTACTAAAAAAAATACTATACCCTAGAAATGTTACACTATATTTTACTGTAAAGAAATAATTATGTTTGACACATGGCCATTTCTAATCACACAATATAGTCTTCATTTGTCAGTTCTTAACCCCTAGAAACTACATCAGATATATGATGTAATAACTAAAATGAACTGAAATCCAAATAAAAACAATAGTGCAATAGTGCAAACTTGGCAGGTCAAAGACAGCAGTGCAGTACACTACAACACGCTGAAATACAATACTGTAATATACTGACCATAATCTTATCTCATAATAATAATATACATTTGTTCTGTCCATCAATACTATTGGTATGTGTTATTCCTGTAGGCGCATTTTCAAACAATGCCCTGAATTTAATGTTGCCAAATCAGGATATTTTATCCTATCCAGATATAAATCGCCGCCCAGTTTATAAATATACTTGTATAATGTCATTTTTCAACGCTTTCTGACCCTCAACCTCAGAGCTGAACTCTCAAATGCCTCCAGTCGGGAAACCATCTGAGTGAGCTCTTAATGAACGCCAAAATACAGCACTTGTTATTCCAGCTGTTGGCTGAGTGCATAAACACAGGGAGTACATAATTTTCACTCTTCAAAGTAGCTTGATTTATATCATACAGAACAGAATTAATATGCATCATTTGTATCACATGGAGAACATTTCCAAACATTAGTGCTAGAGTTACGTTCAAATAGTATGCTATAAGCAGCCACTGCCACCCACAGTTAAAACCTTATTCCCTGTAAGGTAAATAAAGAAACAATCACAGATTTTTTTTTTTCCACTGACTAATTCTAGAAGAAGAAAAAAAGAAAAACAATTAAAAGTCCCTTCCCCTTCCCATCCAGACTATTCCCACGCATTTTTTGGCAGAGCTCTGTTGATGATCTCCAGAGGCTTTGCTTCTTGAGGAACTTGTCAGGAAAAGATCCACATTTCCCAGGGATGAGTGTGGGTGAAAGTGAGAAGGAAACTGCAAGACAGAGCAGAAGTTTGAGTACAAGCCAAAAAGCGAGAATTAAAAGTGAAAAGAAGAGTTCATGTATTGACAGGGGGGATACATGGGGTTAAGAATTTGAGGACTGGGCTCAGGCTGCAGGGGATTTGTGATATCCACAGAGAAAGGAAAGAAAAGGCTAAACTGAATAGAAAAAAATGGCATCTATCTGTCAGGGATCTCAAGCTGACTTTTGTATGTTAAAAGAACTGATGGCATTAAGGAGGCAAGGGAGAAATATAGATCCTTTAATATCACTTTTGTTCTTCACACTGTGACCCACTGAACACAAGTGCATTACTAATCAGTTTAACCCTGTTATACTAATTCAACTCTGTAAGTTCACATGATGTGTGGCTGACACAAGTGCCAGTCCCACTCTAGAGTCAGTGTGGCCCGGAGCCTAGGCCAGGGCAAAAGCCCCGACCTCAGAGGCATACTGACCTGGCAGGGGGACACCTCTCATGGCATTTTGACATCAGGTTCAGAGACAATAGAAATCTTTCCAACAGCATCTTATAGACTCCTCAACCTGCCACTATTATGATATTATCCTTATTTAAATGAGGGTTCATTTCTTTTGTTTTTTGATTTGTCCTCAGTGACATTTTGTTGATGGACTGGGTCAGTCCTATGAGTAGTGGGTCACAAGCTGACAAAAATGTCAAAACTGGTTTCCTTGGCTTTTCAAACACACACACACACACACACACACACACACACACACACACACACACACACACACACACACACACACACACGCCTGTTTGCTTTATCTCTTGAAATGAGGCAACAAAGAGACAGTGAGTGACTGAAACCTGAGATAACCAAACAAAACCCAGATTTTATAATGCTTCATTTCTAGGTTACATTTAACATTTGTAACACACAATTATACAAAACTGTTTCTGCGTCTTAAATTACATGCATACTGATTTCATATTAAAATGTCAGAAATGTATTAGCACTGTAATTACAGACACTGGCAGTGGTTTAATAAAAGAAATACACAAAATAATTCATTTTGGCACAGTGTTAAATACTGATTTAGTCCTTCCCTTATGACTAATAATCTAAGTCAAGGATTCCTATCTTGTTTTCTTTCAGTCAGTCCAGGACATGTTCATCTCAGGGGATATCTAAACTTCACAAGCCCAACAGGAAGTCGCTACCGTCACGCCCGTTAGGTCAATAAGCATTTTGTGCATCAGAAGAGGCCCTACTCTCAGCTGTGAACATATTTATATAATATGGACATGATTATTCCTCTTACATATTGTGCTTTTTATTATGTATTTACTGCTTTTATACAACAAAGTTGTATGTGCTATTGTGAGAATCTTCAGTGAGGCTTTGCTGAAAAGAATGATTTGTTTATCTTTGTTTTCAGCTTGTTGAGCTTGAGAATATGACTAACCACTTAGATGGTATGCTAAAACCTTTAGTATATGAATTCTTAACTCAGATTCAAACGTGGACACCTCAGGCTGCCGTTGATATCTCACCACTGGATCACTAGACTGTCTTTATCACAGATTTCTGCAAATTAGAGGCATACTTTACTCATTTCCTTCAATGTTGTTTTGAAACCTTGTGCCAGACCTGTATCTGCAGGCCAAAGGGGAGGGTGACATTACAGTGTCATATAATTTTAAAAATATTTTATTTCATAAACATTGTGCAATTATTTTAATTGTGATTTCAGATAATACACTAGTGGGAACAATTGTTTAAAAAAGGAGGTCAAGTATACTACTATATAAAAAATTTAACAAGCTTTCCTTGTCTAGAAAGTAATTCACATGGTCTGTTTAGACAAGTAAAATATCACCCGCTGAATAAGTTCTCGTACAGTGCTTCTCCTCCAAAAGGTGGATATTTGATGAGCTACACTTCATGCTGACACAGTCTGAGCCTCATTACACAGCAATACATCCCCATTGCCGTTGTCGATTGAATGGCTCAGGACATTAGTGGAGAGACAGACAGCAAACGCCTGGAATACCCTACTATGCTATAGATCCCAGTGGATCGTTAGATTCTTGAGGTTCTTCAGCTCACCTTAAAGCACAGTGACTATGTTTACATAATATTCCGGTTTTGCCCTAATTCCGAAATAGACGATATTCCGACTAAGCTGTTTACATGGCTAATGAAAGTGAATAATCCACTTATATTCCCGTTTACATGTAGCCGTGCAAAATATGATTTTTTCAAAGTTTATCAGCGGTGGAGGACTTGTTGGACTGTGCGAACACAGCGTCCCTCTTTCGTTCCTTCAACCACCTTCTTGAAAAGGTCGGTGTAGCGATGTGTGCGCATATCCAAAAACCTGTTGATATCCAAGTCTTTGATAATGTTTAAAAGTAGCTGTGGTTCTCCTTCTTATTGCGTCTGCAGCCTTGCAAACTGTTTGGCTGGTTGGTTTGTGTACAGCAACAATAGCAACGCACAGAGCTGATCATTAAGGCCGTTTTATCGTTCTGCAGAGACTCCACGCAGAGCTTTCGCCGTAGCCTACGTAAGTGGCCTGATGTTTATACTTGTGCGTTGGTGTGTGCGTCGAGCCGGCATGTGTGTGTGTGTGTGTGTGTGGGGAGTGTGTTAGAGCGAGGGAGAAGTGAGAGAGTGACGGCGATTAGCTTTGGAGTGAGTACCGACTCTAGAGTCATAGTTAGAGAAACAAAGTGTCTCCCCTGTGTTTTCTGACCACGGTGGGAAATCTTTAGCAGGAAAAGTTAACCCTCTCCTTGATTTCATGTTGTTTATGGAGAAGGAGAACCAGGAAATGAGTCAGGGGAAATGCAGCGCTACCCAGCCACGGCCGAGCAACGTGCGTCGCTGCGCCTTGTAGTAACATTTTTCGAGAGGTGCATGTCAGACTACGGCGTAGGGTCCGGCGTAGACGCAGAGGGGTCTGCAGGGGTATGCCGTCGATTTGACGCAGAAGCATAAAACGGCCTTAAGCCTGCGGTTAAAACCCCAACTGAGACGCATATTCCGAATGCGCTGTATACATGTCCAAAGAATGCCTCTGAAACCCGAAATAATACCAGAATATCCCACGTCTTAATTGGAAAATGCTATATTAGGAATAAGGCCTTATTCTGAATATTCAACCGGAATATGCAGTTTACATGACCTGTATCAAATTCGGAATATTGTCATATTCTGAATAATAGTGGAATATTGGTGTCCATGTAAACGTACTCAATGATCATATACAGTATGTAGAATACTGTATATGGAAGTAGCACTTTAGCACTCCTCATATGTTAAGACTGAACAAGACTAAGATCAATCACGTTAGTGACTCTGCAAGGCCGTACTTAGACACAGCTGTATTTTTAGCTAAATGCTAACGTCAGCATGTTAACCTGCTCACAGTGACAATGCCAACATGCTGCTGTTTAGCAAGTTTAATGTTTACCATGTTCACCATCTTAGTTTAGCATGTTATATATAACTATATAATATAATTAGCAGGTATTTGTTTTCGAACAATTATTCCCGAGGAGGGTACAAAATTTCACAATACACTAGAGTTGTCAAGATATTTTACTTAATATCACAAATATCGACCCTGTGGTGGCACTAGAGTTAAAGTCAGAACTCATTATCAGTGGGATTTATCCTCTGGGAATCATGGATGTCTGTACAAACAACCACCCTAGAATTGTTGAGATATTTCAATTTGGACCAAAGTGGTGGAACAACCGACTGAAAGACCATGCCATCCCTTGCACCATGTCGATAGCGGGCAGAAAACATGGCCAACAAACTATCAGCATCTTCCAAAGTTCAACTTCCAAGTTGAACAATGAGACCATGAGATCCACAAGTTATTCATATTTATTTTCCTACAACCTTAAGATTTAACACCAATACTTGAGACTCATACTCCTGATTTAGTTACTGATTGTGTTTAAATGCTCTGTTATTTTGTAATGTGATGAGAGCTACCTTACACATTTTCTAATTGAAGTTATGACATGTTGTACATGCATATGTGTTGGAGAACAGTGCTACCAGTAAATCAAGGCTTTATAAAGCTTTAAAGCAGCCATATTATGCTCATTTTCAGGTTCATAATTGTATTTTAAGGTTGTACCAGAATAGGTTTACATGGTTTAATTTTCAAAAAACACCATATTTTTGTTGTACTGCACTCTCACTGCTGCAGATCCTCTTTTCAGCTGGTCTCTGTTTTAGCTACAGAATGAGACCTCTTTTCTTCTTCTTCTTCTGTACTATCTTTGATTGCACTGCACATGCCCAGTAGCTCAGATGTAGATCATGTCAGCTGGCTAGCTCCATAGACAGTAAAAGAAAGGCTGTTTCTACAACTTCGGTCAGTTACAAGGCAGGATTAGCTGGGAGACTTCTAAATGAGGGCGCACATGTAAGTAGTTCTTTTGTAGATTATGGTGAACTTGTGTGTGTTGTAGCAGTGCTTTGCTACTGAGAACGAGGTAGCATGCTAGCGTTAGCATGCTAGCGTTAGCATGCTAACGCTACGAGCTAATGGTTGCGGTTAGCCTGCTTGTTTCGGCTTGTGACGTAACAAGCCGTGCCGATTTTGAACAGCTCACCCAGAGACTGAAGGCAGGACACATTCAGAAACCGGATCTCACTCTAAACAGCATGGGTGGATTTTTTTCAAAGTTTGTATGTGTGTGGAAGCACCAGAGACACAACATAACACCCCAAATCCCAGAAAAAGTGATTTTTTCATAATATGGGCACTTTAAATTAGGGCTGTCAATCGATTAAAAAATGTAATCTAATTAATTACATACTCTGTGATTAATTAATCGAAATGAATCGCATACATAATTAACGGTGCCTGAACCGATACTTTTTAAGAAAGTAAAAAAAGAAAAAAAAAAAAAAAGGGTACTAAACAACAGTCATTGACATTAAAGAACGGCTTGTTTATTGCTAAGGCCATATGGTCAAAATTAAATGATTTAATAATAACAATAACTTATTTCACTAGTAAATTGCTGTTGAACAAAAAACAACCACCAGATGGGAAAAGGACATTTACAATAACTTCAAATGCACCACGAAGCTGTAGTTTACCAGTTTCATTGAACGCACCGTCTGTGATGTTTTTCCGATGGCAGCTACAGATTGTTACATACCGGTGTTGAATCCTCTACAGTAAAACACAGTCAAACTTTACACCGTTTAGCGTTAGCTGTCAGCATTTTAACCGTTTTTAACATAGACTGTATATAAGAATGAACCAACAGATCCCGTTGCTCTGGACGGAGACCAGTGAACGCCATTAGAAGCACTTTTCCGGTGAGCGCTGAGCGTTACTGCGCAGCCTCCAACTGAGAGAGACGACGTAAATGTGCTGTGAGCAACCTGTCTGAAAGTTGTAAGTCTTCTGGTAGCTGTGCCAAGAGAAATCTCAATCATTCCGAATCTTGCAGAGACGGAGAGCGTAGGTATATGTGAGGAGATAACATAGGCACAGGCTAATTATTGCTAACTAAAATGCTAGTTAACATCAGTAATTAAACTTAAACAGCTAATGTAAGTCGAAACTGCCTGCGAGCTTCTCCTGTACTATACGGTAATTCCTCTACTATGCGACAGTAAGTCGCGTGGTTATGACACAATCGTTAGCCTATTTTTACTAAAACGTCTGCAATGGAGCCATAACGTGAGGTACAAGGTAATGGAGCCTTTTATACATTGTCGTGTTTCTTTAGAAATAAACAATGGACAAATAAGGTCTTTAAACGCTTCAGATGTAAAGTTATTCTCTGTCAAAGTGACGTCAAAATGAATGGCAGTCAATGGAATGCTAACGGGGGGTGAGTGCTTATTAGCATCAAAATGGCGCCATAGGAGGTTCGGGTTGTGAGGAGAAGCTTACCCCCTTGGTTTTTAATCCAGCTACAAGCTAGCGGTAGGCTAACGTTAGCTGCTGTCGAGTATAGTGTTAACTAGCGTCACGTGCAGCGGTGTTTGTGTTGCCTGTATCGTCTGTTTCAGAGCATCAGAGAGAAGCGCAGACATATCAGTGGCACCAGATTTCGGTAACCAGGGTTGGCAGGAAGAAGATTTTAACATTTTTACAGTAAATGTTCCAGTTAATGATCCAGGCAGCAAATTCTCGTCTCCCTCCTTCATTTTACAGTCGAATGGTGGCTAGAACGGCTCTGGGTCAAACGTCAATATGGAATGGATTCATTTGCGTTATTTTTTTTAACGCGTTATTTTGACAGCCCTACTTTTTTATTTTTTATTTAAATTTGATAACATTTAAAGCCAGTCTGACACTGTGATAACAAAAACTGTGAAATAATTCAAGGCAGTTCCCGATTGAGAACTTAGTGTTCAAGCTTTTTAAAATTAGTCTCTGGTGAAGTTTGGTTGTACTATGACTTATTCAACACTTTAGCGTCTTTGTCTTTAACATGGGTATGGACACTGACTTCTTGGGTTTTCTTATCTGCCTGCTTAGACAATTTCTTTTTAAATACAGTCCATTTAATTCAGTTTCCTTTATGACTAAATTGTTAAACTTACCCTTGAAATATTTACTTGATGAGGAACAAAATCACAATAAAATTCAAGATGGAATTTAAAAATTATTTGGGCTTTTGCCTTTTTTTGTAAGATAAAATACTGAATGAATAGAAAATCATTGCATTGCAAGCTGCAATGGAATTAGTTACATCTAAACCATCTGCGAATCAGCGATATCTCATTGTTTTACATGATATGGGTCTTATGTCTCTACTTGGTCACAGGCTACCAAAGTGTATTGCATGTCAGTTTGTCTTTATTAAGCAACAAGCAAGTTTAATCAATGTTGGGGAAGCTGTATGCTTTCTTCTCTCTAATGTGCCATTAAGAGCCATTCAGAGTGACTGAACAGTTGTCACAGAAAGTGGAGAAACACTGAGTAATCAATGATAGTTAAGAACTGTAATTTATCACCTTGCCACAACAGAGGGTTTCACAAAATGAGCCCTCTTGCTTGTAGGAGAGAATGGGTTGGGAGGGGGATGCTTGGGCGATATGGTGGCCGAGGCACACAAGGGTCAGGGCCCAATTACTCTTCATCTACTGCTCCTCATCACCACTGGCAGAAGCACAGTTTAATTGCTGAATTATCTAAGCATATCAATAGTGCGAATTAAAAGTCATTGATTTTTTGCAAGTTTTCTTTTTCCTTTTGGTCAAAAGAAGGTAGAAGGAGCTGTTACACTGAACTTATGTCTTTAAATGAGTAAACACTTGAAAGATTGAAAATTGAATGGGAGGAGCAAGATATGTTATTCTTTGTAATATGCTGTTTAAAATAAGTGCAGAGTCAGCTTTATCAAAGTTATTTGCATGGTACAGCAGATTAAAAAGGTAGCTTTATTGTAAACTTCCTGCCAATACTTTAATGTGATAATTACAAAGTCAGTTCAACAGGGCTATATTATATGAATAAATAAAGAAAGCAAGATGCACTTTTTATATTTTTTGTTACACCCTTCTGGCTATGAAGTAAGTAAGAGTTCACTATAAATTGGAGTCTACTGGGCCAGAGTAGACCTTTCTGGGAAAATGACCCAAGAGACAGAAATAAAGATGCTAGCAATCACACATCAATCACATTGTGCATGAACAGTCAGAATGACCATAGCAGGAAAGGGTTGAAGGGGCCAAAAAAAGAGAAAAATTTCAATTTCAAGAGCATTATTATTTTCATTAATCATAGCCCTGCCATCAACCTATCCTTATGCCTTAGTGAGAGATCTATTATACGCTCCATTTAGCCTCAGCCATATTACCTCATATGTTTTCCTGGCTGACCAAATAAGACTTAAGAGATAAAACAATTTACTGTTCATTATGAGCCATGTCACTGGAATCAATCTATTAACCTGTGTTAACTGTGATCCCATTGACTGAATTCAAGAAAAGAAAATGGATATTTATGTTTCGTATGTCCATAGTCATAAAATGAGTGGGCATTTAATTTGCCCCTTCAACTCAGTGGATGGCTTTATTTTTCCGGTGGCCAAGGCGCCCTCCTCGCCTTTAAGCAGCCCCTGACCTGTGAAAGATTCTAACAAATTAGCTTCTATTGTGAAGCCAAAGGTGCCATCAATGAGGAGACGCTCCACTGCTCCTAAAGTATGATGGTAGAGGCAAGCAACAGAGCAGAGAACCTTGACATGATTGAATTAACCCTTTGTAGGAAACGTGCTGATAAGGATGGTGGTGGAAGGTGGGTTAAAGGGCTGTATTGTTTCTCTCGTCTGACAAGAAACAGGCGCCACGCCTGAATCTTACTTCCTAAATGCAATGACTTTGGATGGACCCTGCAATTAACATTAAAGGATATTCTGATTGTCATACTACATTTTTTATGGTTCATTGCTGTAATTAAAAACAGATCTGCATCACATGTGAGGAAACAAGACAACGGTTTACAGCTATGCCAGCAAATCTGTGAGGCTGTAAATGCTAACATCAGCATAGCAACATGCTCACAATGGCAATGCTAGCATGCTGATGTTTACCGGGTATTATTTCTACCAAGTTCGCCATCTTATCTTGGCGTGTTAGCGCCCAACGACAATGCTTTTTCGTCCATCGCTACTGTGGCAGCGCCATCTGTCATTCAACCTTGTACCTTCATTTACCCTTTGCTAGCTTAATGGCTCCATCAGAAGAATGGGCCACTCTGTCCAGTTTGTGCAGCACATTTGGTTTTTTGAGCAACTGAAAGAAAACTGCACCTGGTTCAAGCCAACGTTCGTTGTACTTGGGGGGTGCAGCTGAATTTAATTCAGATCCCACGAAAATGACTGTTGTGAAGCCTGTTACCCTTAGACCACATTTTAATGCTCAGCAAGACGTGCAAGTTAATGTTTGTTTTTATTAATTAAACGTCACAGTATCTCTACTTTATTTAAATAGTCTTAATTTAAGAGGTTTTACAATGTAATTGATACTGATTGATATTGCACTATATTAAGTTACACTACAATCCTTCCTTGACTACAATCCAACTTTTAATGAACTGAATAGAAGCAATGTTAGCATTCAAGGATAAGTTGATGCTATGTATAATAGCATATAGCACGACCACAAGTAGACCAAATTTTACACCTTGTCTACACTGGCCACAGAGTGAAAACATCACGTCAGTAGTGCAGCAGCTTCAGTTCTGCATCATTGTTTTCACTGGATGTATTCAGCCACAGTATTGCTGTGGGCTCACATTTGTTTTAGTAGTACTACCAATACATCAATGTAGTTACAGATAAAGAGATATTTTGCTGATTTAAATCCAGCTCTGTCATAGCAGAGTGGGTAGTGTGCGGATCCTGACAGACCTCCTCTGCTCTGCAGGTAGCTCTGTGCACTGGCGCCACAGAGGGAGGCCAAACACCGTTCATCTTAACACACTGCCAACTCAAAGATGACACAGAGCTGGTTTAAAATCATCCCTTTAAGACAGGAAAAAAATAGACTTGAAGCCTAAAAGGACACTCCAAGTCACAGTTATTACGATTATGCCATTTTGCCATTTATAAAACTTATGTTCATAGATTACCTTTTTCAAGCAAGTGTCAAGCCACTGCAATCTTTTTGTACAGTACTTAAATTAATGAAGACAAATGATTGCCTAAATGGTGGGAGATTTTTTTTTTTTTTTTTTTTTAAAGATGTAACTTTTTAAGGTATGCTTTGTAAAATGGCTGGCAGTAATGTGAAGTATTGTCCTATAAAATTGTGATTGTTGTTGATGTTCTTACCCTTATACTCCAGTATGTATCTGGACAGTATGTCCAGAACGCAGATCAAAGGTGCTATGGCGCTAACTTATGGAAACAAAACATCCCGGCACAAACCCCTTTCTAATCAGGATAAAGTTGAGACAGCTACAAAAAAGTGTCAACTTTCACAACATGATGTTATTTGACAGTCAAAACATTATGATATTAGACTAGAAGAGGTTCATAAACATGCTCCTAAAATATGTTAGATTCGGTTTGGATTCCGTTTTTCATTTCATCACATTGTCAAAAGACTTTTGAACCAGGATCTTGACATTATCATATTTTTAATCAGACTTCAACACCTGTGACACTTTCCATCATGGAAAGAGAGGGTGCCACCTATGAATATATGTTTGGATAGAAAATTAAGTTCATAGGTCACCGGCATGATCTGCAGGCTAACAGGGGGTCAAATGTGCTTATTTGTTTTTAAGTCGAGACTGATTTCATTAAGAGTGGGAAAGGTCAGCATGACATGAAGAAGAGATTCAGCGTCTGTGGTAAGATCAAACCACACATCACTGAGTGAGCCACTGGTGTGCCTGAGGATGCTGGGTTGTTGAGGAATCTGGGTATACTGGTTTACAGAAGGCTGTAAATCACTCAAAATGTGTCTGATTATAAATCAAAAATATGTGTTCATTAATATGGAAACTCAACCAAAGAACCTGTCCAGCTGATTATCAAGCTATCACAATGGGCAAACACCATTTAAAATCAAAATGTTAGCTGACTCTGGCCCTGAATGTCAAATGGTTTACCCAAGGTAATGTATGTACCTTATGGCTTTAGCAGCAGCCGTACAAACGGAAATAAATAAATAAATGGAAGAAAGGATCCCATACCACAGTATTGCCTTTAGGGCACTAGGAGTGTGGAGAGGACAATGGGGTCAAAGCAACTTGATTTGTATCTTATGTCCTGTGGGACAAGAGAGTACACCAGTCAAATCCAAGTTACCTGGCCTTTGGCTACCCCTTTGCTCCTAAACAATAAGCTGTGATACTACAAGATGTCTACCCCAGAGGTGCAAAAAAGGAAGCAAATAAAATTGTGTGTGTATGTGTAAGAGACAAAGGAGAGGGGAAAGGGAAAAGGGCAGAGTAAAGGGTTATAAGAGGTATGATTACACATAATTGCAAAGCTATTAGGAACCTACTATAGGAATTTAATATTTCAATGGTTGGCCATTGTCTTTGTAATGAACACACACATTCTCATCTAAATAAATTCTAACCAAAGTTCCAAAAAGTCAGAAAGACAAAATGCAAATTACTGTGAGGTTGAAACAAACAACCCTGGCTTCTATAACTTCACCAAATCACCAAACTGAGGTAACTGCAACAACAACAAACACATGTATGAGTTTCATTATTGGATGTTTGAAGTTATTGGTTTGTTCATTTCCCAGATATGACAGCAAGAATTTCACAGAGGCGCACCTTTTTGTAATAAAATGATGGTTCAATATACAGTGTCTGCTTAAAAGTGAAAGCAAAAAAAAAAAAGTTATATAACTGAAAACTGTCCAAACCGGCTGACAGGTGTCTTTTCTTGTACGATCACCCGAAGTTGCCGATTATCTAATGGAAACTTAATGAGCTGTCGAACAATGTGGGTTTTGAAGTGGGCATTTATGGTTTTATGGATAATTCTGCTGACAGTCGGCTGGGATATTCCAAGTTCATCATTACTGCATGACTGCATTTTCTAGTGGCCAAGTAGCGGAGAGTTGTGCAAACCCTGATCTCCAGGGTTATTAGATTGTTTCGATATACTGATTGATTGATATATGGTGATTGCATCCTTTATAAGCTCCACCACCGTCAAAATACCCTTGTGATTGATTGATTCATTAATACCCTTGTGTATTTTTGACAAAACCTTGATGTGATGAGGTGCGTTACAAGAAGCAGCCAACTGATGATGATTGGGTCTTAGTGACCCAAGAGCCTTTTGGAACTACCTATAACTTTTCAGTGTTTACAGCTAGTTGCACTGCCCCCAATTGTCCAAAATAAAAAAAATAAAAAATTTAGTTAAATGAAACTTGTTTATGACCAAGAGTCATTTTGCAACACGGCATTGCAGTACCTTACTTTTGAAAGGAATTTTCAACAGACAGGTGTGACAATAAATTGGTAATGCTGCCGGCCAGTTAGCTCAACCCCAGAGGTAATTAAGTGTGGAGGTTCTCTTTACACTCCTCTAACCCATAGAGAGGAAATGGCTCTGGTACCCTATTATTAAGCTATGATATGACACGACTCACATAAATAACAACCGCAGCGTATGTTTTTCTTTGCTTCCCTCTGCCATAAGAGTTCATCAGCTGTGTATTGACATGTTTTGGTTTCCAATGAAAGCATAATTGAAAGGACGGTAGAAAATCAATAGAAAATATATTACCTAGTTTAGATGAGGTTGTGAGGTTACTGTGGTGAGATCACAGAGCAACAAACCAACACCTACGTCAATATCATCTACAGGGGGTGGGATAAAGAACTGGTAAAGAAAGAGAGAATAACAGGACTTCATGCATAAGGTGTTACCGACCATATGGTGTATAATGAATGTAGATGTTACACAGCAATACATGTTTAAGTGATCTAAATATATGTTAATACATTTGCACTGTATTCAAACAAAGCTTGTTTGTGATATTACAGTGAAACACCAAATCATCTCACCTGTATTTTAGCAATGCACTCCTCTTCTGTTTCATCACTGTTTTAGTTCTTTCTTCAACCAGATCCCCCTGAACAGGAGCTTCATTATTTATGTCAAATTGAATTATAGACTAATTAGTTCTCATTCCTGCCCTAATATTATTAATTTGCTATTATTTTCATAATAATGTATCATATTTCCTTTAAAATATACTGAATTGCAGGTACAGTACATTATCTTCCATTTCTGCTGCAAAATCTCTACTCTTCCTTCCACTTCAACTGGTCATTCCATGACTGACTTTCTATTTTTGCTTGGGTTTATTCAAAAGTAAATTACTAGGGCAGTAACCAATGCTGGACTCACCTATTTGTGTGTTTAATTGGCCATGTTGTCGCTGGAGTTAATTGGTTCTCTGAGTCCAGGTAGTTACTAAATGTTTGGCAGCATTAGAACCTCAGCACTTTTCCATTAATGGTGCGTGAAATGAAATGTTTGATACTGCAAATAAAATCAGTGATATTCAAGGATGTTATGGTTGGTAATGTGTTGAAACTGCCATTTAATGGGTCCTGGAAGATTGGGGTAGTGTCAGCCGGAACCGCCTGGGCCCTTTCCTGACATTGCTAGTTGCCTCTCCATTCCCTTAACGACTGTCTACACTGATTACACAGACCCCCCAAAAGCTTAAAGCTGGGGAAACAGTCTCTATTAGTAGTCCAATTAGAGTCATTAGCATATTCTACTTCATTTTGATGCAATGATTATGCTGCACAAAATATACACCTTATATAGAGGAAAATTACAGTCAAAAAGAACATCCAAGAAGAAAAATGTTGAGGAAATGGGGGGAAAAACTCTGCAACAGTTGTGTTATCTTAGACGCGCTAATGAAAGCTAAGGCTGAAAAGCCCTCTTGTGAAAGACTGACCGGTGTAAATGTTATTAAGTTGACATGCATGAAATTATCTTTCAAAAGGTCTAGTACGGGTGATACCGTCTAATGGATTTTACAACAGTTGTTTGTATATACAAGAATCTTCATCACATCTGGCGATTGAGAAAGAATATAAAACAGAACATGAAATAGCTTAACCCAGATTAATACTATAACTTATACAGGTCTTTCCTTTCTTTTAGTGTTTCCCATCAAGAATATGTGTGTAAGTGAACAACACTTCTCTTGCCTAGACCAATTTTTTCTTGTGCAGTGTGGAAATAAATAAATGAAAACACAGTATTAGTAACACTGTCTAACTTGGTCTCTATGATCACTGTAGCATCACTAAACCTTGAAGGACCTGCAAAAAACAGTTGAGGACACCAAGGGGACAAAAGATGTTGCTTGTTTAATTTTTTTTAATGTACATTATTTTGTGGGAACATTTAATAAGTGATGCCATCACATTTATTTCCCTACAATTTAATAAACTGCAAAAAAGTTGAGGCAGAATGAGTAGGATTTGTTGGTTGCAGTTTGTAAACAAAAAATTAAAAGTTGGCCCTTCCTCCCTGGCTCAACGAGCGTTACAGTGCTCTCCGGCAGGTGAAAGCTAACCCCAGACTCACTCTCGTTTTGTGAACGAGCTTTGTCTGCTTGGTGTTTCACCTCGCTATAGTTGTGTTTTCTGCGCAGCGTCCGCCATTTTTGTAGCTCCCTCTTGGAAGTGTGCTTACGATGTGGCGCCTGGTTGCTACATTTTTATGGAGGTTGACGCCCAGAAACGTCCCGAACACAGCAAAATGAAAAGAAATTAGAAAATACAGACATAGGACAGGGTCTCTGCCCATACAGACACCGCCACACACTTCTAGTGTGTCATAAATGATGATTAAGAGGGATTGTTTTCTATACATTATTTTGAAGGGAAAATCCTACTCATTGTGCCTTTCAAATTCTCCTTGTTTCATTGATTTTACGGATCATACTGGAAAAGAAAACGCAGTAATCACAGGTGGTTACATGGTGGTTATTTGCAACCCACATGTCAATAGGGCAAATTCACACTGTTCTATAAGGGTTGGCAAAAGACATTCTTGGAAATGAAGGAAACTACCGTAAGACTTTATCAAACAATACCACCTGCAATGCATCATATGTACCAGATTTTAAGATTTGTCAGCACTACACTGAAACATTTTCTTTAATATATCCAAAATTGCTCTGTGGCATTCTTTGTCAATATTGCTTTAATTTAATTAGTGTCATCAATCAATATCATATTGATTCATCCTCACACATCATGAACAATTACAGAGATATAATCTAACTAACATATATATATATATATACGTAATTGCATCGGCAACTAGAACTGAGCAACGTACAGGTGTGAGTAATTCGGATTCTCATGACAACTCTGACAATGATAAATGGTGGAAACAAAGCAGCGCTGTTTGTGAGAGAGAAGGGTGACAGACAGGTTTTAATGAGCACAGCGGTGTGACAGTATCAGGTGAGAATGGAAATGAGGCCTCAATCTATCTTTGCAAAGGTTATGTCCTGATTTCATAAGAACATAGAACCAGACAGTCTTTTGCAATGTAATTGATTTCCTATTTTTGTGCCATTAAATGGATGCTATGATACGGAAAATCAGCCTCTTCCAGCTTAAATTAAGTATTTTGTGTCAGGACACAAAATGGCATGTTTTTCTTCTCTTACATTTAATTCCTAGGTCATTCATAATTAAGTTGAATGCTACTGATAAGGCAATATAGCATGTCACCCATTGAAAAACCATAAATTAGTTGACCTATGTGCAGTCAAACTAATAGCCGTTTAGACATATAACTTATATTAAACTTCAACTCCAAGTTGTAGGTGAAGGTGTGATATACTCTGAGAAACAGTAAAAATATTTGTAGGATCCAGCATGACAAGTACAATTAGTGACATTGTTAACAATACTAAGTGCCAGTTAATCAAGAACGGAGCTGAAACTAGTTTTCAATTAATCGAGTCACAAAAAGAATTGGCTACCATTTCTATAATCAATTAAACAATTAAACATTCCCCATTTCTCACTTCTTAAGTGTGAGGATGTGCTGCTTGCCTTTGTATTTCCACTATGCATCTATTCTACTGATACTGCGACTGTATACTAATACAAATAAGATGCTGCTATGTAGAAGTAATTGTAACAAATAAAACATATACTCCAGTGTAATTTTGTGTTAATTTGGCAATTGAAATGAATGAATGAATTAATATTTGGTAGTAAGGTATACAAACTAATAAGACCCTTATCACACCTACCTACAACACTCTACCAGAAGGCATCTCCATATACTAAATAAGACTTTAAACTGAGTGTCAAACTGTTTTCACATCTACCTTATTTATCGGTATATGGGTAGGTGAAATGTTTACATGCTTGTGGTGATATTTCTTGAAAAAAAAGACCTCTAACTTGTGTATAAACTGGTAAACATGCAGGCGTCAAGAGTCTGTTCTTTGCGATAAATATTCAGTTGCTGATGACTGGACAAGATAACCAATGTGTCTTCAGAGGTTATCAGGGAGGCTGCCACATTTGGATATATTTTATCAGAGTGTATCTGTTATCTGTTTAGCTAGTGGCTACTGCAGAAATCACAACAGGGGAGATTTTGAATCAAAATGAGATTGTACTTAGTGAAATCAATATCTCTCTCTCTCTCTCTCTCTCTCTCTCTCTCTCCACATAACCTTTTGTGTAATGTATGGACAATGATGCTACATTTTCTTCTGCTTTTAAATGTTAATAGAGCATTTTGTAAATGGCCTAAAAGTTGTAATCAGTGTTCATCTCACTAAAATGTCTGGCTTGTTTGTATTAAAGAAATGTCAATTATGCCATACCAAATAGTATCATCAACATCAATAGGTTGTATTATATATCAATAAAATACATAAAGATGGATCTAAAGGTTGAAAGATAAAGAATGAGATTACCAACATCATATTTAATAAAAGCCATTTGTATATCCCTGGTGATTTGCTTGATGAAAAAACACCCACTCGATCTGTTTCCGTTGATAAATAAGTGAATGAAGTAGATACAAATTCTATTTTCTATCACCTACACTTGGTGAGAGAATAACATTGTAATTAATAAAACACCCAAGAGCCAACATCTCAGATTTATTCTATACCTTTTTGCCAATTAGGCCTTTGAAGGTGGGACCTCTTTTGAAAGAGGCTTTTAGATTAATCATATTATCTGCCGGTTCTGAAACAAGAATGGTTCTTGACCTCCTCTTCCATAAGAATCCATTATCTTAAACTATCACAGTAATCCTGGCTTTGGGAGGGGAGAGAAGGAAGCAAGAATCAAGCCTAATAGATAGCAAATAAGATTAATCTATGATCTAAGTGCCGATTACACTTGGACCTGCCCTTGAACACTCAGGTGTAACCTTGAGATCTGCATCCACTCTTAGCCAGCAATTGGATTGAAAGTCCCTTAAGGGCCTCGGGTGGTGGAGGGGCACTTTGCCAAGACCTTACCCCTGAGAGATCAAAGGCCAAGCAGCTTAACCCTTACAAAAGCGAAGGTGTTAAATATCATAGGTAATGGCTGGTTATAACAAATCTATGGAAACCCTTTATTGGTGTACGCCCCCTCCATATTATTCGTTGCTACTTAAAGCATATTTTGAAATCTATTATGTATCTTTTCACATTGAGCGGGCCATAAAAAGTATATACCCTACTAGAATATTATGGGACTGCTTTATTTGTAAACAGGAATATACTGTAGGAATTTAAGTACTACACTAACAATGATATTTGATCACTCTTAAACATGCAGCCTGGATATATTCTCCATTAACCACAGAAAAAGAACAGGTAGCAGCAGGTAGACATTTGCCTCTGCTCTGAATAATTGTTTTGTGATGGACTGTAGATGTTTAACATATGGAGATCAATATATAAGACTTTCACTCAAGGTTCAGATCAGCAGCACGAACGAACCGTAGACAAACACAGACTTGCGGATCGATGCTCCCCTCAGTTTGACTCTGAAGCTGACTATTTGATTAATCTGCCAGGGCAGCCAGGGAAGAGAGACCAGGCATACAACAGCTGATAGTTTCATGCCATTAGGATGGCTAGAGTAATGAAATTTCATTTAATTTGTCAGGAAGAGAGTGCTAATGTTAAAAAGCTTTTGGGTAATAAAAAAAAGTCTTGAGAGATGTGAAGGAAAGCCTTAAGTAATTACTCTGTGTATCTTGGGTCCTCATGATGGAATATTTACATTACTGTCATGGAGGTCCTAAGAGTAATTAAATTAGTGAGGTGGGTAAGCTCTTTATTCCCACATTTTTCTAGCCTTTTTGTGAAAGAAAAGACTAATATGTGGACAAAGCCACTTTTCCTCATGATGGAATTGCTTTGCAGTCGAGCCACGGCATGCAGGCTTACTGAATGACTGTTATTTTATAGCATATTAAGTGAATACCACCTTTACCCTTTTGAACTTGAGTGTGTGCAGCAGTCCAAACCTTTGACAGCGCAGAATAAGCTTCAGTAAACCTATCAAGGCTTTCCTGAAGATATGAGACTGGTGTGGTGCAGCATTCATATTTATGTAATCTTGATTTTGTCTGTCAAATTAGCATGTAACGCTCATCTGTTAAATCTCAAAACTGAAGCCATAAGATACAACCGCTGTCATTGTGCCAGGGAACAAGTTGCAGCTGACAACTGCAGAAGTTAAGAAAATAAATTGTATAATGAAATAATAAATGATACGTATAAGAGCAGGAAGAAGGTTAAGCGTAATGCTATTCCAGTTTACATTCCAAGGGTACGGGCTCCATGATGGTGTTAAAAAAGGTCTTCAGAACAAAATAACCATAAATCCAGCAAGCTGTGTGTTGCGTCTGACATCTCTATCAGGGTATATCAGTATTCTTTCTCACTCTATTCGAGTCTTACCAAGACAGATGTGTGAAAGGGCCTGGAAATGTATCTGACCGCTGGCTTACTCTAATGAATAACTTCCACTTTAGGTCTTGCAATGTAAGCAGAAAATCCACCTTGCAGACGCTGGAGCCCCGTCATGAATCTAACCCGACAGCCGACATAATATAAAGGCGACAACACTTGTATGACTTCCATTTTCTTTGCTATCTATTGATTTTCAGTTAATAACGGAGGGAAATACTAAACGTCTGTGCTGAGTACCTAATAAATCCTGTCTGAGCTTTTTTATTGAGGCGAATTTAATAAAAGCAGTGGGCTAGGCATGGGGATTTGTCTCAGTGAGAGCAGACAAAAAATAGGGATGAGTGGGGAAGGGTAAATCCAGATACTAAACACTCATTCAAGTCTGATAACCATGGCAATATATAACACATATCACATTAGTTAAAAAAAAAAAAGCGCATTGTTTTTAAATATCAAGATCAGGCCTGTTGATATTGTTTTGATGACACCGTAAAGGTAGTTCATGTTAAGTTTAAAGGCTGTGGCCTGATTCACAAATGAATGCAGCCACTGTCCGGGAGGCCTGAGTGGTAGCGGATACGTTATTAACAATAAATAACTAATGACATGACTGCAAATAGTAACTAAGTGGTGAAAAGCATCTTCCCCCAGGGAGAAACATGTCAACCAATGCATAATGTGTCCTTCACAAACATCACAACATTTAATTAACTCGGATATCCGTGTGTTCAAAATGAAAACTAAAGGGAAAATGTCCATATAATTTAGATCAAGGTAAGAGGACTACATCACTACCTCTTTATTTACCCTCAGGTAAAAAGAAATAGACAGCCCAGATGGGTCGCATGAAGGTAAAACATCAGCTATGTAGCCATGATGTCAATCGGTTAAGGCAGGGGCTCACTGAGCCAAAGGTCTCTATGAAGGCTAATTATGTGCCTTTGAGGGATAATTTAGAGTACAGCACATTAAAGCTTTCAACGAACAAAAATAACATCTGAAGTCGGCGTTGATATAAATTTTCAGTTTCACATTCAGGGTCATTACTAGTGCTTATGTCAATGTCAATGACTTCTTGACCATTTAATGTCTCCCTATTACATTTATGAATGCAATAACCGCCCTTGTGCACAATCTCATTATCTAATCTTAAACACAGATTTTCACGGTAGTTCAAAAAATGAAATAAGATAATATTTTTTCCTCATATCTCCATCTCAGTTGAAGACAGAAAGAAAATAAACTCAATCACAAATGAAGGCCCTTAAAACATTAGCACAAACATCACCACTGATAAACACAACTCTGCTGTGGACACCATCGCATCAACACTTAAAAGGAGCTATTACACAGGACTTATGTAAAATGAGGATACTTAATTATAAGGACTTTAGTACTTCATTAGGCCAGATTAAAATGCATTATTGCATCATGAAGAGAACCATCACCAATCACATAATCATTTACCCAAACTGAAAAACAGTATTACAGTACAACACATCAAACTGTGACAGTGGTAATGCTACCTCTCTACACTATTCTCTGAGATTAACAGGAGTCCCATTGTGGAAATAACATTTTAGAGTTAATTTCATCTTCAAATTCCTAACCTCATTAAAGGGGTCCAAAATGTAGTATTGCAATTCCATAAAGCTGGGGGACTTGCAAGACACAGATTAAACAAAACATGGCCAAAGGTGAAGCAACAGAGGCAGATATATCCTGGTGTTAAAACCTTAATATAGGGCGCCCAGATACGTAGCTCAGTTGGTAGAGCGGGCGCCCATATATAGAGGTTTACTCCTCGACGAAGCGTGCCCGGGTTCCGACTCCAACCTGCGGCCCTTTGCTGCATGTCATTCCCCCTCTTTCACCCCCCTTTCATGTCTTCATCTGTCCTGTCAAAAATAAAGGCCGAAAATGGCCAAAAAAAAATCCTTAAAAAAAAAAAAAAAGTTAAAGGGGTGATTGAATGATTATATAGGGTATTTTACATTGTTCTATTCGGAACAAGAGCTTTTCTTCCAAATATGGTATGCTCATGAATATGAGCTGCGCGCTGATTGGTTTGAGCAAAACACATAGAAACACATTGGAGACGAGACAGCAGGTCTCATATTTCAGACACTGCAAAGTTATACATTGTTTGTCGGGCTATTTCGTTATTAAATTCACTTCTGAGACTTTTTTAAGTGAGAAATCAACTATATAAAGCTCAAATATGGGCCGTTTTACAAAAATTGATGGCTAATTGCAAATTTGGTAAGACGTGTCGGACTTTAGCTAGGAGCTCCACACAGTCTGACGAGAGAGCGGCAACCTCCATACCCAGTGAAAGTTGGCGTTTCCCTGGGTACTGGACTACTGGAATACTCGGGGCTTTGCGGAGCTCCGTGGAGGAGCTGGCTGGCTGCCAGCTGCTGGCATAACTAGAGTAGCTATATTTACAGTTTGAATTTCGTCACACCACTTATATAACATCTACCCCAAGGTCTTATAAAGCTAACAATGGTGTCCGATTTCAATTTAATGAATTTTTGTGAATTTCAGAGGAATTCTAAGAGGAGGCTAGCTAGCTCTCATTGATAGAGCTCCATCCAGCCGCAGGCTCTATCAATGAGACTCGCGGACAAGAGGAGTTTATTTCCCCGATCGTTTGTTTAAATAA
The DNA here is from genome assembly GCF_008315115.2 of Sander lucioperca. Classification (NCBI taxonomy): domain Eukaryota; kingdom Metazoa; phylum Chordata; class Actinopteri; order Perciformes; family Percidae; genus Sander; species Sander lucioperca. Next base: position 13,206,655 of record NC_050179.1, on the reverse strand, counting down.
CTCAACACATTATAATTACACACATTATAAGATTAACTGGAACCTGTGGTAAGAGATTGCTGGTGTAACAAGCTCGCTGACAGCGCTCTCACTCACACACACCGGCCATTTAGCAGGAAGAGGGGAGCTGCAGGCCCTGGAGTCTGTTAGGGCAGCGGCGTTTGGTAGTCCATTTACCCAAAAAACGGTGACTTTGCGCGGGTATGGAGTGCCGTGGGCTGCCAGCCGTGACGGAGCTCCATCTACCTCACAGCAGGCCGGGGTCTGTGAAGGAAGGCAGGCCGGGCAGTGAGGTAGCAACACAGGCAGCACCGGCCGCTGAATTCCGACACACAGTCGACAAAATTTGCAATAAGCCATCAATTTTCGTAAAACGGCACATATTTGACCTCTACATAGTTGATTTCTCGCATAAAAAAGTCTCAGATGTGAATTTAGTGGTAAAATAGCAGATGAACAATGTATACAATTTCTGAGATCTGCGCGACCTATTCAGAAGACTACCTGATCTCAGGTCAGTGGTGTAGCCTATGTAAATGTTTGGGCATGACAAAGATAGAGACTAGAGCCAAATGAGGAGGAGCCGCCAAGTTGACATCAACTAGGCGGCTCGTTGAGATTTGCCCGTTTTCAGAGGCAGTTTCAAATTGTGAGATTTGCAGAAGAAAGAGGTATCAATGGGATTTTGAGGTTCTATGTATGTCCTAGTTACCTCATTCATTCAACTATGACAAGGTAAAATCGGTTGCATTCAATCACCCCTTTAATATGGGTCAAAAATTATACTTAATTTCCCATAATGCAAATCAATAGTGTCTTTTATTAGACCTTTAGAAGAACTTATTACTTACTTATGTCCAATGTACAGTGTAGGCTACTTAAAAAAAGAAATCTGACCCACCCATAGCAAACAAAAATGTTTTGTTATACATCTTATACTCAATACTTATATTGAAGAAGTATGAATTCAGAGTTGTTTTGTCCCTCTATCTACTGTATAACACTTAATCCAGGATCTCCATGTCCTAATTAAGAAGTCTGTACAGTGCTTGTGCCTATAGCCGCCTACACATAAGCGATTTGCTCTCTGCGCACCGCTAGGTAGGGTGCAGAGCAAAGCCCAGAGAGTAAAGCGCAGCGCAGGTATTTGTCATCAAGGGTGGCAAGGAAGCTATTTCCTGTTGCTAGGTAACAACATGATGTTATCTCATTTGTTCCGCTTTCGAAAGGTCAGCGGCAAATAGGTCAAAGTTGAAATAATTTAAACTTTGAGCGCAGTGCAAAGCGGCAAATCCGAGCGGTGCGCAACGGCAGGGGTAGTACAGCGCCTAGGAAATCAATGGAGCGGCCGGCGCAAAGCGGTTTTGCCGCCTATCATGTGTAGGCGACTTATCTACCAGTTGAATTGTTAATGTAACAAAGCAGAATTTAATTAAGTGGAATAACAATCTCTCATAATCAGCTGAGAAAACACAAGCATGGCAACCATGTCTTTTAGAAATGACATTTACTTCTAAAAACATTTTTTTTTTCTAAACCTTAACCAAAGCTCTCAAGATGTGAATCACAGTCCTGCGCTTTGACCACCTCCCTACTGTATGTATTCAAATGTTGCACTACTGAAAAGAATGTTGCCACTGAACATATTCCAAACAACAATTAGGTTTCCCTCGCAACATATTTGGCAAAAAAAGTAGTATTATAATTATAACAGGAGTACATTACGTAACTGTATACCAACTTTTTCAGTAAACATAGGATACATGTGCTACAGTATGAAATTCTCAGCTCTATCAAGATCACACACAGATGCTACTGTTTCCCGTTCACTTCAGTCTTTGACACTAAAGGATAGCTACTGAGTTGAGCTTTGTTTTAACCTACCTAAGCGCTAAGTAGTTTTGCTAACACTAAATCAATGGGCCCTGCAGTGCCATTGTGGTGATGTGCTATTCACATCCCTGGTTGGTAGCATAAATGTTGTCTTGCAAAATCAATGAACAAAAACCAATGTCTAACTGTTTTCTGCAATTGATGGATGGCCAGCAGCAGCCTAACTTTACTGCTTTTACTCCTGAAATCCCTGATGTAGGTTACTGTAGAGGTAATGGTCTCTTTCTTTCATGCGTCCTCCCTCTGTCTATCAAACACAGGGAGAGAAAGAGACAGTCAGACAATAGTTTTTGAGATATTCCAGTGGTTATGTGAAACTTTGATCTGTTGGTGACACTAAAGGAAAAGTCAGAGGATCACCAAAGCCATATAATCTTCCACTGGGCACCATGAATGTCTCTACAGTCAATCCATCCTACAGTTGTTGAGATATTTTACTCTGGACCAACCGACATTGAATTCAATTCAATTTTATTTATAGTATCAAATCATAACAAGAGTTATCTCAAGACACTTTACAGATAGAGTAGGTCTAGACCACACTCTATAATTTACAAAGACCCAACAATTCCAGTAATTCCCCCAAGAGCAAGCATTAGCAGTGGCTAGCGCAACAGTGGCGAGGAAAAACTCCCTTTTAGGAAGAAACCTCGGACAGACCCAGGCTCTTGGTAGGCAGTGTCTGACGGTGCCGGTTGGGGATGTGCTGAACAGTGGCAATAATAGTCATAAACATAATGGAACAGTGACTACAAATGGTAGTCATAGTAGTTCATGTCATAACAAGGCACTGAAGGGCGTTACAGGATGTAGCATGGCACAGCACAGCATGGGCGGGCGTAGCAAGACGCAGACACTTGGCAGGACGCAGCCGGACGCAGCCGAACACTGCAGAGCATCGCCGAACACTGCAGGGCATTGCAGAGCGTAGGACCACAGTAACAGCTCCAAACAAGATCGTGGTGCCACCCTAATCCAAGGGAATATTCTGGGCGGGAAAGAAACATAAGGACTCCGGGGAGTAAACTCCCCAGAGCTAGGTTAGTAACAAGCATTTCTGGGGCAAGGATGCACACAAATGGAAACATGGAAAGAGAGAGGAGAGAGCAGCTCAGTGTGTCACAGGAAGGAAGGAACCTCCCCCGTAGTCTATAACTATAATAGCATAACTAAGAGAGGCAGGCTAAAGAGAGGTGCCTGGTCGGGCTAGAACTCTCCCCAACCGGATCGGGCTGTACTGGCCTGCCTCCCTCTACTCTATTCGCTACCTAACTATAAGCTTTATCAAAGAGGAGTGTTTTCAGTTTATTCTTAAATATGGTGATGGTGTCTGCCCCCCCGGACCCAGACCGGGAGCTGGTTCCACAGGAGAGGAGCTTGATAGCTGAAGGCTCTGGCTCCCATTCTACTTTTAGAGACTCTAGGAACCACGAGAAGCTCTGAATTCTGGGAGTGTAGTGCTCTAGTGGGACAATAAGGTACTAAGAGCTCTTCAAGATATGATGATGCTTGACCGTTTAGGGCTTTGTAGGTCAGGAGAAGGATTTTAAATTCAATCCTGGATTTTACAGGAAGCCAATGCAGAGAAGCTAATACAGGAGAAATATGATCTCTTTTCTTAGTTCTTGTCAGAACACGTGCTGCAGCATTCTGGATCAGCTGGAGAGTCCTAAGGAATTTATTTGAGCATCCTGATAGTAAGGAATTACAGCAGTCCAGCCTGGAAGTAACGAATGCATGGACTAGTTTTTCAGCATCGTTTTGCGACAGAATATTCCTAATTTTGGCAATGTTACGAAGATGAAAAAAGGCTGTTCTTGAGGTTTGTTTTAGATGGGCATTGAAGGATAGATCCTGATCAAAAATAACTGACAGTAGTGCTGGAGGCCATGGCAAAGCCATCCAGAGTAGCTATATCTTTAGATAATGAAGTTCGGAAGTGTTTGGAGCCCAACACAATCACTTCAGTGTTGTTTGAGTTTAAAATCAGAAAATTGTAGGTCATCCAAGTTTTTCTATCTTTAATGCACACTTGAAGTTTAGCTAACTGACTGGTTTCGTCTGGCTTGATTGACAAGTATAATTGGGTGTCTCTGCATGTCATCTGCATAGCAGTGAAAGTTAATTGAATGTTTCCTAATAATATTGCCTAGAGGAAGCATATATAGGGAGAATAGAATTGGTCCAAGCACTGAGCCTTGAGGAACGCCATGGCTAACTTTAGCGTACTTGGAGGATTTAACGTTGATATTTACAAATTGTGATCGATCAGAGAAATAGGACTTAAACCAGCTTAGTGTGATTCCTTTAATGCCAACTAAATGTTCCAGTCTCTGTAAAAGGATGGTATGGTCAGTAGTGTCGAATGCAGCACTAAGATCCAATAAGACAAGTATGGAGACAAGTCCTTTGTCAGCAGCAATTAGAAGGTCGTTAGTAATTTTCACCAGTGCCGTCTCTGTGCTATGATGCTTTCTAAATCCTGACTGAAAGTCCTCAAATAGACTATTCCTATGTAAAAAGTCACATAACTGATTAGACAACTTTCTCAAGGATCTTGGAGAGAAAGGGAAGGTTAGATATAGGTCTATAGTTGGCTAAGACGTCAGGATCGAGGGTGGGTTTTTTCAGAAGAGGTTTTATCACAGCTACTTTAAATGACTGCGGTACATAACCTGTTAATAAAGACACATTGATCATATCTAGTAATGAAGTGTTAACCACGGGTAAAACTTCTTTAAGTAGCCTCGTTGGGATGGGGTCTAAGAGACAGGTAGATGGCTTTGCTGAAGAGACCTTTAGCATTAATTGTTGAAGGTCTGTAGGAAAAAAGCAGTCCAAGTATATGTCAGGTCCTGTCGTTCTTTCCAGCACTCCTGCATTCAAATGTGAACCGTTACAAGTTGGGGGCAAAAGCTGATGAATTCCATCCCTAATTGTTATAATTTTATCATTAAAGAAACTCATGAAGTCGTCACTACTAAGAGCTAGGGGAATAGATGGCTCAGTAGAGCTGTGGCTATCTGTCAGCCTGGCTACAGTGCTGAAAAGAAACCTTGGGTTGTTCTTATTTTCTTCTATTAGTGTTGAGTAATAGTCTGATCTGGCATTTCTGAGTGCCCTCCTATAATTTTTTTGACTGTCTTGCCAATCTAAACGAGATTCTTCCAATTTGGTGGAACGCCATTTACTTTCAAGTTTTCGTGAGATTTGTTTTAATTTGCGAGTTTGGGAGTTATACCAAGGTGCTAGTTTCCTCTGCTTCATCATTTTCTTTTTGAGAGGAGCAACAGAGTCTAAAGTCGTCCGTAGGCAGGCCGTAGCACTGTCTACAAAATTATCAATTTGGGATGGACTAAAGTTAACATAAAGGTCCTCTGTTATATTAAAGGACGACACTGAGTTAAATGCTGTTGGAATATCTTCCTTAAATTTAGCTATAGCACTGTCAGATAGGCATCTAGTGTAGAAGCTTTTATTTAATTTCGTATAGTTGGGTAGTAAGAATTCGAAAGTTATTAAAAAATGGTCTGATAATAAAGAATTCTGTGGAAATACTATTAAATCTTCAATTTTGATGACATATGACAGCACAAGGTCGAGGGTGTGGTTAAAACAGTGCGTGGCCTTATGCACACTCTGACTGAAACCAATTGAATCTAGCAGTGAGTTGAAGGCAGTATAAGGCTATTGCTGTCAACGTTCATATGGACATTGAAATCACCTACTATAATTATTTTATCAGATTTTAGGACTACACATGAAAAAAACAAAAAGAATACGGGCCTGGCGCTCGGTAAACAACAACAAATATAATTGGCTGTAATGTTTTCCATATTGGATGTTGAAGATTAAGAACAAGACTTTCAAACGAGTTATAATTTAGTTTAGGTTTAGGATTTATTAACAGGCTTGAGTCAAATATGGCTGCAACTCCCCCTCCTCGACCTGAGTCTCTAGGAATTTGAGTATTATTATGACTGGGAGGAGTGGCTTCATTTAGACTAACATATTCTTCATGGCCCAGCCATGTTTCAGTAAGACAGAATAGATCAATTTGATTATCTGATATCAAATCGTTTACCAATATTGCTTTAGAAGACAGAGATATAATATTTAATAGTCCACATTTGATTTTCCTATTCTGTTCTATCGTTGCAGTGGTTGTTTTGATTCCAATTAGGTTGTTAAGTATAGCACCTCGTTGGTTTATGTTTGATTTTACCGATCTCAGTCGGGGGACAGACACCGTAGTTATGGGATTATGAATGGGTGGCTGCTCCAAAGGAAGCACAGAGGAGCGTGTAGCGCTGTACCTCTGATTATTTTTGCCATCCATAGTGCAGCTAGCATGGCTAAAAACACAAATACATGTATTTAGATAATATATACATGTAATAGATTTCATAATGAGTTAATGTAGTTGAACTGGGGTCTGCTAGTATGAATCCTTTGCCTTTAAGGGTAAATAAATTATTCATTTCAAAAATGTTTATTACATTAAATAACTACTATTACTATTAGTAGTAGTAACAATAATAACATTACGTAAACTGGAAGCGCTATTTACAGAGTTATTTAGAACTCAAAATTCAAAATTCAGGTTTTAACTTGGGACCTGAGTCCAATGCTAAGAGTTAACTTATACTAGTCTATATCCTTCGCGTTCAACTTCCAGGATTGATCCAGTGCTGCGGGAAATTCCAGCGGATGCATGTATTTTCCATTTCCTTCCGCTTTCTTTGTGTTGGAATTTTGAATTTGGTGGCTTCATGAGGACTATTGTTGACTGCTCCTCAGATCTCTGCATGGTAAATTGAGACAGCTAGCTAGACTATCTGTCCCATCTGAGTTTTCTCTCGCATGACTATTTTGCCAAATGCCATTAAACTAGAACACGTTTTCCTTCCATCCCCGAATGCTATGTGGAGTAGCCAGACCCTCCTTCAGCGCGCTTTGGAGGAGGGTCTGGCAAAGCGAGACTAAGTTATACTTCACAAAACAATTAATTTATCCCACCTCGACTACCATATGGGAATGCTTTTGACACTGACTGAAATGCACACTTGTGTACAGTGTTTTTTCACAAGTGGACTGAATAAAAAGTGTAATTAATCAGAAAAAGTTGTAGTATTTTTTTATTTTTTTACCTAGCAAAGGTAAACTTTTCTAATTCGCCATGCCTAAAGTATTTGGAGTTGTCTGTCCATGGAAATCATGAATTTCTAGTCAAAACATTGCAGTAGTATTGCTTTTTCCAAGCCTCTGCCCCAAAGAGTTCTCAACACTTACTATGCCTCTCTTTGATTTCCTTACCGCCCTTTTGTCCATATGAGAAAAAGCCACTTGGGGTCAAGCCATTAAAGGACTACCCTTGCAGTAGCTACATTTTCTCACAATTGAAAGCTAGAGCAAGAGATTAACAGACAATTGATTCAGGGGAAGAGGGAAACCAGGTATACAGACATGATAACCTGTGCAGGTCAAGTATCAACATCAGTGACGATTACTATTATCTGCAATTACAATTCCATGCCAAGAGAAAAATAATGACCAAGTAGTGTTTAGACTAAGTAGTTTAGACCAAAACAATTACAAAGCAACACAAATGGTTGAATATCATGTGCTCTTTGACTTTTTATATAAATACTTTTAACGCAAACTGATAACATTGTCTAGGGTTTTCAACCTCCTGGGTTAAGGCACTGAAGAACGCTTTTGGAAATACAAGATTAAAAATCCCAGACACACAAAGTTATTGCAAGCAAAAAAAAAAAGGATGTAGAGTTACCATTTAAAGTATTACTAGGATTGAAGCCTATCCCAGTATGCACTGCGTGAGAGGCATAGTACAGCCCAGAAAGGTAACCTTGCACATGCCAAACACATGTAAACAGGAAAATGCACACTCATATTCATAATTTAGAGGTTTAATTTCATCTGATCTGCATGTCATAGTGGCAGGAAATAGGAACACTAGAACAACCGTAGTCTGACGATGGAGGGAACAGGCACAACGTTCGATTTGGTTCAAACCCTTCTCGCAGTGATGACAAATGTAATTATATTACAACAATTTAGAAAATATTGAATTTTAAAATGTCACTATAGTAATTTAACCTGTTTTATCTTTATATTTGTTTAAGAAGCTGTGTTGGTTTGTGCTCAGACACTGAAGAGAGAAAACAATAGGTCAAGTCTTGAACTGCTCAGAGAGCAGAGTCTCAAGTAATTGAGTGGAGACATTTTAATAATCCAAGTTATAAACATCTAGTACATCAGCTTACAGGACCCGCAAACATATGGTAATTAGCTTTTACTACACGGATATAATATATTGACCCCCATCCTGAAAACACACACAGACACACACACACACACACACACACACACACACACACACACAGATCCATTACCATATTGCATGAGGAATCATTTGCTTGATTGGACGTAGCTTTTAAATACTGCAGAGGTCCAGGAACCCAGAGGAGGTCTTTTAATTTCCTCCATCATGAACAACCTACAAATTAGTATCTACGAAATATTTACGTCTTTTACTGAAGCAGCAGAAGTGTCGACTTCAAGTACCGGACAAAGCAAACATCTTTAAGCCTTTGTTTTTTCAACTGTATGTCAAAGGAACATTTTCTTTTCCCCTTAAACCAGTGATTATTAAACATTTTTAACAATACACGGGACTGTCGACAGTTTTGAACTCTTTAGCTGCTAAATGCTCCGCTATGTTCACCAGCTAGTTTCTAAATTTGTCTGTTTGCTATTTTGTGCTGAGTAGGTAGTGTACAGTGGGTTTTTAAAGCTTTTAAAAATAACTACTTGCTGTAGCCAAAAACGACACTGATGATAGCTGTGAGACTGAACCAAAATGGTAAAGTTGTGTGCCAAAAAAATAAAACGAGCTGAAAGATGCCAACAAAATGTAAAAAGTTTGACTCACTAAAATATACTCATTGCCAAAATGTAAGTTAGTTTAGTTACTGGTTTAGTACCGGTAGTTTGTTATTAAGGTTAAAACACATTTTATTACAACAACTGTAATTTACTTTTATGAGTTTACTTAACGTAGTATATCTTAGAAATATATCATTCTTAGTGCATTCTAACTTCCAGGCTTTTGTTTGAAAGAAAGTTCAATTAATGAAACAAGATTAGTTGACAGACCCTTTTGTATATGTTTTAATTTGAAAATTAAAATTATTTTAACTTCAGACATAAAAACTAAGTCAAAGTTCCTTGACATTTTGAGTTTTGAGCGTGATTCCTTCTAAAAGACAACACATAAACCCCTTAAAGAAAACATTGAAATACTATATTACTGTACACTATTTGAAGCCCAGGTTACATCTCTTTTAACACCTGGTACAGTACACAAACAAATGTCCAGAAAACAAGTAAAAAAAATAGCATTTAATAAAATAGGCCTAACCTTTAACATAATGTGAAATCCTGCCGATGATAAAAATCATTTGCACAGGATCTAGCATTGTTTTTGGGAGTGTGTCATGTTCACTTTTAATAAGGCGTGCAGGCGGCACAACAGTTTCCTGTGTTTTAGAGCTTGTGGTACCAGACCTTCTCCATCTACTCGGCTGCTATTATTCTGTCAAGAGCTGCCCTGTTTTCCCGACGAAAGGAAGTTATTTCATTTCCACCTTTTGTCTGTGCCTGAATGTGAGCGACGCTCTTTCAGCAATATTCACTTGTTTCAACTCCCCTCTCCATCCTAACCATAATATACAACCTTTCTTTGCCCTATAACTCTCGTTGGTTGCAGAAAAATAGGAATTTCCTCAATTGGTGTAATTCCCCACACCAGATTTCAGCAGTTTTTTCTCCTAGCTTCAGCGGATTCCTGCCTTTTCATCAGCTGTACAGACAGACTGCCTGTAGAGTGATGGCAAGATGAGAGAAAAGACAACAAAGCAGATGCCAACAAAATATAAGGTTATAAAAACATTGTTGGTTTTAAAAAAGTGACTTTTCAAAATGTGCAAAGGAGCATCCTAAACACCAACATTAATAAATAAATCATATTGGATATATTTGTGCTTATTTGGTCTCCTGGCACTATTTTTTGGAAAACTGAGCCCAAGTGCAAACACAGGCGCAAGAATGGAAGGGCAACTTTTCCGTTTTGGTAACCAAAGGCTAAAACGCAACCTGGGGCAATGCAATGCAATCTGGAAGAGAGGCTTGAGCAGAATTAATATGTTAATAATTAATATATTATTAGTAGGATAAAACAGCAGGTAGAATGTGGGCGGGTTTTGATCATGGCCAATCAAATCAGGTCCCTTCATCTGCTGTACAACAGCTGTGCTCTGTAATGATAAACCATTTTCTAATTTGTGAGGAGGAAAGTCCAGTACTCCTTCAGCTAAGAAAGATACTGTCCTTGTCAAGAAGGTGCAGAGTTTCAAGGCACAATTAGCCTATACTGTGGCCATATACTGTAATTATGCAGAATTGCATGCATGATTCCAAGGGCAAATTATGCCAATTTGTAAGTTGAATTCAAACTTCAAAACGTGCAAAATTCACTTAAAACTTAACTTTCATCATATTGGTATCCTCTGTACAGCAAGTGGTTTAAAGCAAAGATGGCAGAGTTGTTGTGGAAGGTTGTGTGGAAACCTATCATAATTTGAAAGAGCTATTGCAAAATTGGAAAACAGACCAGGTATGAACATGCAATACTACTAGGTTTCTTGATTTAATTGCAGCTTGTAAAAAGAAAAAAATGGCGCGAGGAATCTCTTCCACTAAGCAGCAACCACTGAGGCTGAGTGAAGCCAACACAGAGGTGTCTAAAGTTGCAGTTCATCTCATGGTTGTTAGCAGGGTTTCTGCATGTTTCAACAAGTCAAATTTAAGACTTTTTAAGACCTTTTTAAGACCTTTATGAATGAAAATGTACCTACTGTATATCACAACATAAAAGTACGACGAAATGCAGTCACAAAAGTACTTGCAAAGTTAATAAACATATTAAAGCTGAATAAAAGTGACAGAGAAATAATAATCTGTAAATATACAGCAAATTATATTTGGACGAGTGAAAGAAAGAACTACAACACCACAGAATAAAAAAAAAAAAAACATTCAGTGAGCATAAGAGGTAGCGTTACATGGACGTAGGGAAATTAAGACCTGTTATTATTATAAAATGTTAAATATTATAAATTATTTAAGACCTAGAACACAACACTTCAGCAATTGTAAGACTTTTTAAGGCCTAAAATTTTGATTTCTAAATTTTAGACTTTTAAGACCCCGCAGAAACCCTGGTTAGATACAAGACAACACTGCTTGATACAAAGTGAGTGAAGAAATCCCCAATTAACCCGAACAATCATGAAATACAGCCAACCGCTGGAAGTATACAGGATCAGCAGCTACAAAGACCAAAGGTCAGAAAAGTGATGCTTCAATTCTGCAGAGTTGCTACCTTTGTTAAGTAACAAGTCAATGGGGCGGCCTCTAGCTCACCCAGTAAGACCCCATGTAGGCTGAGTCCTTTGCAGCGGCCTGGGTTCAAATCCGACCTGCGGCCCCTTGCTGCTTGTCATCCCCTCTCTTTCTCTCCCCCTTTCCTGTCTATCCTCTGTCACTATTGAATAAAGGGAAAGCCCCAAATAATATTCTTTAAAAAAAAAAAAAAAAAAAAGTAACAAGTCAATGTTATGCATATGCTCTGGTGTATTAGCGGTTGTCTTTGAGCTCCAGTATGTTAGCTTCCACTACCACTATTTTCTGAGGCACTTGGGGTTTCCCCTTGGAGGCCAACCTACTACAAATGACAAAATATAGGCCGTAATTCAGGCCAGGCCAGATAATGGGAAATGGTTCATCTAGTAACAACTGCCCAACTTTAAAATGAACGGATTCAGGTTTGATGAAGTGTGTTTAATTGGTGGAACTTACACAAAAAAATGGACGTGGTCTGATCAGGCAGGTTGCTTACGGTTACTATAATTGCAGTAATCAAAGACTTCAAATTCACCAGGGACACTCCCAGTGTACTACACCTTTTCTCCCAGCAGCTTTGCGCCAATCATTTTACTGGCGCTATCCACCTGCGTGATATAGAACTAGTTTTCCACGCTCCAAAGATTCATAATCTGAAAGTCACGGGTGTCCTTCAGAACCTACCACTCATGTTGTTGTTGCTGCCTGACCTAGATGGCCTCTCCAAAAGACACACTTTGCTTTGCAGGACCGCTGTTAATCCTTTAAGAGAGCTATGAGCTTACCCATCTGCTCCTGCATAACCTGTAATAAAAACTGCAGGCTATTTCATAGCACTGTGCTTACTATATCTGTACTTTATTATCATCTAATATGTCATCTTAACTTACCGACTGGTATCTTAACCGGCAATACAACTGTTTTGAGTTCAAATTATGTTTAATTCCCATGAAACACATTTTTCTCTTTTCCTGGTGAGAAAGGGTTTATCCAGTAATCTCTCGCTTTTGGCTTTTGTCCACTGATGCACAATATATGACCTGTCCTGCTGATGAGGGGAGCAGACACATTAGGAGCAATGAAGCTAATGATATCAGAGCACTCTATAGAGCACATCAGTGCACAGGGATGACAAACCTGTCAGAAGGCATAATCTAGGAGGAGGTCGTAACAGCCTCAGAAAACCGTAGCGATTTGCACTTCTTTCTCTGCCATCCTCTAATAATGGAGCACCAATAAATTCCTTACCTGCCACGAGGCAGCGAGTTCACACGTAATAGCCAATGGCATTAAGGGATGAAACATATCAAGGGAAATGGTTGTGTTGCTAGGCGCCTAGGACCTTGTTTGAGTCTTCATTTTCAAAGATGCCCTGAAACCTTTTATCACTGGCTTGTTTTCAGGAGATTTCCTCTTTTTTTACTCTCTTCAGTAATAGAGTCTAGATGTCACTAGATTTCCTGTAGGCATGAAAAAACTAAATGTACACAGGAGGCTCTTCTGTAGTTATCGGGGTGAGTACATAGAGACATCGACAAATAGCTTAGCTAATTTGAAATAAAGGGGTTAGGGTTTGAAAAAACAAACATACATAAATTTGTGTTTGTGAAAATAGCAGCTATTTTATGAAAATAAACACATTACACATTATACAAGTTGGTGTGAGAAATATGTCTGCAATATGTATTCATATATAGATATTTCATTTCATTTCATTTATCTCGAACAATCAACAATGTTGCAAGACAAAAAAATTTAAAATCATAAAATAAAACACAAACAATCAGAATGTAACAAAAAAAAAACAAAAAAAAATAAAAATATAAAAAGGATTAGTTTGAGAAGGAGCAGGCAGAAGCAAATAGCTTATTTGGTCCTGCCCCTTATTTCACAAAATCATATTATTATAAAGTAAATAGAATATTGGGTGAAAACTGATATTTATTTTGTCAATATCTCCCAATAATACCTGATCACTTAAGATTCTAAAAATAGCTTGTCATTACAAAATGTAAGATAAATCAGTTGTATCTTTCATCTTGTTTGTGTTTGTAAGAAGTGTGTTATGACAAGATGTATGTATTTGGATCAGAAGAAAGGAAAGGGATGTTTTGTCTCTCCAACATAGGTTGGATGTCAGAGATAATAGAAAAGATTGGTGAATGGGTCTGAATTTTGAAGCATACCTGTGTTAATCCTGCTCTAGATTGCTGTGCTGAGACTGCTTGTATTTACATATGCAGAGGATCCCGCTGTTTTGAGCACACCATTGACAAGACAGAGCAATTAATCATCCCCAAATACTCCTGCCGTGCAACAGACGACGCTTGCAGAACATGCTGCCACAGAGGGTGTGCAGGTGTGAATCAAGCTGCAAGAAATATTTTCAGATCCAGCCTCTTCCTCAATCTTCCTTGTTTGTCAGACTATCTCTGTATTCAACAGAAATCATACATCTAATGCTCGTTCCTGCCCCGATTTTGAATGAAAGATGTTTTCTAGTGCTAAATCAATTTGAATTACATTACACCTATTGAAAAATGTTCATATATTTGTGATCAAATTGCATGTAATGCTCATTTGATGCACCTTTTTACCATTATGTTCTTCCTTGGCTCATGCTACACTCTTCTACCAAGTTTCATGAAATTCGGGCCAGGAGTTTCTCCGTAATCTGGCTGACAGACAAACAAACAAACATAACCTCCTTGACGGAGGTAATGAATAAATGATTGAATGAATGAATGCATAATATTTCAGTGTCACTTTCGGAGACAAACTATCTTTTTATTTTTATTTTGTTAGAAATAATCTATTTTGGACGTTTTTGAAGCCAGTCAATTAATAAATCAACATGTTAATGTTAAATGGACTGTACTTAATGTATATTTAGAACTGCAATGATTGATTTTTGGCCACAAGCGGCAGAATAACCCTAAAATGTTTATAGATTAACAACTCTGACATACTATTACCTTAAAAAGCTGCAATGGCTAGCGGGTTAGCAAACAATAGGCCTTTTTCACAGCAGCCATTGAGCAGAGGTGGAAAGTAACAAAATACATTTACTCACGTTACTGTATTGAGTAGTTTTGTTGTGTATTTTGTATTTTTCAAGTAGTTTTTAAAATCGGTATTTTAAAATGTACTTGATTACGTTTTGAGTGAAGTATTGTATTTCGCTACATTACAAATCCAATCCGTTACTTAGTAAAAAAAAAAAAAAAAAAAAAAAAAACTTTGACTAAAAAAAAAATCGCGCCCGGAACAACTACACCAGACCTGGGCATTCTTTTTTTTGTGTGCAAACATATGCAGCATCTTCTTCTCTGGTTGCAAGTCGCAATTAAAAAAAGTAGAACAAGAACTGCAATGTGTCGGACCAAAGAATTTCTAATAAGGGAAGAAGTTCTACTCTCTTGTTACTTCCGGCTTCTGAACTGGTTGCAGTTCCACTCTTGATCCATATAGGGGGCGCTCACAGGCCAGTGCAGACTGAATGAGACTCTATGGAGCTATACCCCTCAAAATCCACTTTTCTCAGGATATAATTCTTTGTCTAGTAATTTGAATGTTGCATTCGAAAGGGGAGACTAAGAAAATACACACATTTTAAAGTGGCTTTTTTGTTCTAAAAAGCCTTTTAAAATGTCAATGACGTCATACACAGATACTGCTTTACGGCAAGCTCTGAGTCACTTCCTTTGTTCTCTCGAGGCACCGACAACACAGCTGACAGGTAAGGCTCTTCCTGTCAATACACGTAATAGAAAGAGGTTTGCTAACGTTTTAAAGACCACGCCGAAATATTCACTAAGACATTCTGGTTCTGCTTCGGATGCCGTCAAGCAGGATCTCCGATCGTAATCAGTCCTTCACTGACCAATCAGCATTCATTAGCAGAATGCTAGCGTGTTATGGGCAACAACGACTCAACCTGTAAGAAATCAAAATGACATAAGTACTCGTTCATTCAACTTTCGACCTATAATCCATGTTGAACTTGCAAAAACTACAATCAAATCTGAGATTTCTCAACGACAATCAGGCGAAAGAGACACATTTAGCCGTCTAGCTCCATAGAGTCCCATTCATTTTGCACTCGCCTGCGATCACCCCCAGTGGAACTCTGGTGGAACTGCAACCAAATTTGGTACAATGGAGATAAATAGGGAGTGGAAAGGCTTTCCGTAGACCGGCTTTGGTCGGACCCATGGATGTGTCGGCGAGCCGCGAACTGAGCGGGAGACGTTAGCATGGACGTGAATGAGCTGTTATCCCTCAAAAATGTCAGCTCATGGGAAAGAAAGAAAGGTCGATACAGAGTGCCGAGTTTTTAACCAAACATGGACTTCTAAGTATTTATTTACTGAAGTCAAAGGTAAAGCCGTGTGCTTAGTTTGCGGAGAACAGATCGCTGTGTTAAAGGATGATAATTTGAATTGCCACTACAATACTAAACACGCAGAGAAATACAACAACTTGACTGATGCAGAGCGGGCGCGGACATCTGAAGCCTTGCTAGTTAAGCTGCCAAAGTAACAAGGCATCCAGGGATGCAGCAGTCAAGACCAGCTTTGTGATATCCCACAAAATCGGCAAAAACAGTAAGCCATTTTCTGAAGGGGAGTTTATTAAAGTGTTTGGTGGACTCTGCTGCGCTAATATGCCCAGAGAAAAAAAGAGACGTTTGAGAACGTGCCGCCTGACAATAAATTTATATTGAGCAGAATTGAGTTTAGCCAATTGGTCCGGCCCTCCATAAAAGTCCCTGTTTCTCATGTGGCCCCTTGGGAAAATGAATTGCCCACCCCTGCCGTAGGACAACGTATGTAGGAGACTGGCAAAATTAATTCACATACATCTAATTAGCTCATACGTGCTATTTAGGTGTGTAGAAGCTAGCTGCTAGTCTGGGCTGTGAACATTCACATCAACGTGATTTGGCCTTGATTTGCATTATAACTGTTGTTTATGTTTGTGAAGAAAAGAAGGATGGCCCTCAGAACTAACAATGTATGGTACTTTCACTTTCAATTGATTGTTTGAAAACGTTTTATGGGATGGTCTGAACTAAAATTGCACATTATACCTTTCTAAAGGTCTTCAATGTCATGTGTGACATGTGTTATGTTGTTAATACATGTGTATACATTTGTATAGATGTGTATACATTTGTATAGATTTCTTTAATTAAAAACAAAATAGTTTTGGATTTATGACCCCCTATTTTCACTACATGGGAGAGATCCCCCCCGCCCCGTTTTACAGTTGTTGTTTTTTTAAATGTAACTAAGTAACTTTTACTTAAAGTACATTTTAAATGAACAACTTATTACTTTGAGTTGAGTAATTTTTCAGATAGGTAATTTCACTTGTACTTGAGTAATATTTCATCAAAGCATTGGTACTTACTTGAGTACAATATTTTAGCACTTTTTCCACCTCTGCCATTTGGACATGTCATAGCAGGGTAAACACAGGTGGAAATGATCAAATGAATTATGGTCCCATTCTATTTAGTGTGTCACAGCCATTCCAGTGGGAAGGGCCTACATGCTAGCTCATACCTGAGCCCTGGCCCAGCTTAATGGAACAGGGCTATAATTAATGTTAATAAATACACCTGTGTTTGCCCTGCAATGCCATGTCAGTGGGTTAGGTTTTGTAAATGGCTGCTGTGAAAAGGGCCTTTTGCCTGTTTACGCAACCAGCACGTCACGAACAATATTATAATCTGATTATAATCATGTATCTGGCCACCTCACAGTAAGTGTGGTGCTAAACAGATAGCTTAAAGTGTGTTTATCAAAGCTTGTTCTGCCAAAAAATGGCTGCTTACTGCTGGTGGAAATGGGTTTGAGAACAAAGAGCCTCACCATACATGATATAGGGGCCATATCACCACAACAATGAGCTAAATAGGCAATAAAGCTACATAAAGTTGCAGAGCTAGGTGACAATGATCTTGGGTTAATGACAACCACATTTTCTTTCACAGTACACAGCAGTTTTTCAAACTCAAACTTTACTCAACAGAAATGGCATATCAATGGAAAAACGCTGAAAACACTGCTCTAAAGATAGCATGTTTCTCTAATATGGGTAAGGACTCCCTTAAACTCTAATAATAATAATACAACCCTTCATTGTGCTACTGGAAAACAAAAAACTACCTTGTCTGCAATCACTGCATACAGTTTCTGTACTACTACATCTACTTGTGATACTGAAAATCACATAAGAACATTGAAAATACAAAACTTAAATGGGTCTGCAGCTTGCAAGTGTCCATGCCAGCAAATCAGATAGTAGGTTGTCTTATTTCATATCAAGAGACATTGACTCCCAATCGTTTTCAAACCCCTGGAGCAAGGGAAGATTGTTGAATTTCACTGAAAACCATCTGCTTGTTCTGAGCAACAGGGGATAAGAACATGCTGAGGAGTAAGCTCTCCAGATAGCTTGTATTGGCTTATGATTCTTTTGCCTTTAACGTTCCTTCTGGCATCCTGTCTTTGGAGATACCACATCCACAGGCCTCTGGGAGGTTCAACTTGTTGATAAGTTGATATATCAGCTATCCATATTTTGTATGTAAGGGTAAAATCTTATCTGAACCATGGTGTCTAACAATTGCAATTAAAAACATTTTGCAAAACAACAGCTCTTCATCGATCACTGAAATCAGTTTAATTGTGATAATACATATTTATTTATCTTAAATTGAAGTAGTATACAGCACAGTTAAGTCCAGGTCAGGTTAGACAAATGACACACCTTATTTTCAAATACATTGCCCTTACAGCCAAGGGCAATTTGAAGTACAGAAAATAACACCATTGATTGTATGAACATCTGCTCCCTGGGTATTTGATTTCCCAGGCAGATGTTAGACCCCAGCTGCTATCACAAGATAATTTGTATGTTTGTGGAGAGGGCTCCCATTTGGCTGTTCTGTTGATGGTTATGTCTTCCTTTTATGAATCAGCCAGCATCATTGTTAAGTATATTTTACAGTCTCTCCCACCCTGATGTCCTCTATGCCCTGACTGTATGAATCCCCCTTAACATTTTTTAATATTTTGTCAGACTAAAAGGTCAGGTGATATACAGCATAAATGAGTACACTCATGCTAAATTTGACTAAAAAGAGGAATACAAAAATCATCTTTTTGAAATTGATCTTAATGCCTTAATTAAAAAAAATGAGGAATCCAACCTTTAAGGACACAAATTTTCTTTGTGAATGAATAATGTATTGTGAATAAATAAATGTTCTTCACATCTTCACACAGTACACCCCTATGTTAAATTCCCATAGAGGCAGGCAGATTTTCTATTTTTAAAGGCCAGTTATTTCATGGATCCAGGATACTATGCATCCTGATAAAGTTCCCTTGGCCTTTGGAATTAAAATAGCCCCACACCATCACATACCCTTCACCATACCTAGAGATTGGCATGGGGTACTTTCCATAAAATCATCTCTCTATCATCTCTTTATCAGGATGCATAGTATCCAGAATACTATGCATCCTGATAAAGTTCCCTTGGCCTTTGGAATAGACCCACATCATCACATACCCTTCACCATACCTACAAATTGGCATGTTTTTATGTCGGTTAGCCTAATAGCTGGTTTGATTTGCATTGAGAGATGATTTTATGGAAAGTACCCCATGCCAGTCTCTAGGTATGGTGAAGGGTATGTGATGGTGTGGGGCTATTTTAATTCCAAAGGCCAAGGGAACTTTATCAGGATTTTATAACTGGCCTTTAAAAATAAAAATCTGCCTGCCTCTATGGTAATTCAAAATAGGGGTGTACTTACTTATGCCCACTGTATTTTAAGGAAGAACATTTATTTATTCACGATACATTATTCATTCACAAAGGAAATTGGTATCCTTAAAGGTTGGATTTTTCCTCATTTTTTTAATTAAGGCATTAAGATCAATTTCCAAAAGGATTATTTTTTTTATTCCTCTTTTTAGTCAAATTTAGCATGGGTGTACTCATTTATGCTGAGCACTGTATCTCCCTCCCATACAGTACACTGTATATATACACAATACTGTTTGTGTGTGTTTGTGCACCGGATGCATACTGTACATTCTAGTATGATTTAAGTAGACCTGGACCGAAAAATGAGCCAATACTAACACAATGCAGATATATCGGTTTCAGTGTATAAATTGGCTAATAATAATAATAATAATAATAATAATAATAATAATAATATAACATGCATGTAGTAAGATAAAGTGATCAAATATGATCAAATTATACAGTTAAAATGAGAATGTAGGGCTTTCAATTCACATTATCTACAGAATAAATGACCCACTGTATAGACTTACTGTACTGAGATAAATGAATTAAAACTCAGTCTAGAGTGAATTTATTTAACATCAATACAAGAAGTAGAATTTGAGGCTAAATTCTGTTTGGTTTTACCATCCAATTGCATTTATTTGAAAATTATCAGATCCAAACCTGCACATGAATACATATACCAAGCCTCTCATTTTATATCAACATTACAGCATTATAATAACAGAATCACTACAAATGTATGACCATGCCCTCCACAGTGTGGCTGCACCTTCCCCTCATACACTGACCAGTTCAGGTGCAGGTAATGTCATCATCTGTGACATGTGAAAGAGTAGGTAGTCTACGAAAAGATAACTCAAAGGAGATTAGTCCCACTCCTGACCCAGGAAGAAAAATGTAGCATTATCTGCTAGAAGAGAAGCATGTCAGAGACTCACAGGTCTTAACTGACCACACCACTCCCCACTTTTGTTGAAGGCTTTAAATTCTCTACTCCCAAGTTCAGAGTCGATTTGTTATCAAATCAAGCGTCGAGTGTCTGATTCATTGCTATTCAGCACTCTGGCTGATTTATATGCAGAATGTAAAACAGATGCCTTATGCGATACATATTTATGGTGAGCCCTGCTCTCACAAGATTTATTATAGCTTCTTTCATCGGGGTGTGCATGAGCTGTGCTATGATGACTTGTATTTCCTCTCAGCTGCCAATGCCAAACTCATTAAAAAGAGGTGTGACTATTAATATACATTGTAATACTGACAGCTCCTAATTTATAACCCAAGTGCATGTTTGGGGTTTCTTCTTTACTTGCTTGTCATTGTTGTAGTGGGGGTAGTGATCTTTTTGTCTCTTCATATGTGTGTACATTAGGGCTGTTGGAACGAATTCCGAAAGCCGAATATAATTTGAATAGTAAAAAAATCAATACTATTCGAATGTGATTTTTTTAAATAAATATGTTGGCTAACAGTTGCTAATCTCCATCTTCTCGCCTTAGCCTACCCGCATGTGAAAACGAAATGCTTTTGTCATGTCACGTCTGATGAACAATAAGTTAGTGGGAGTGAGAAACACAAGGCATCGTGAGGTCTTAAGATCACGGAGCTATAACGTTAGTACGGGGGTTACAGGCTACTTTTACATGACTTTAAAATCGACATCCACCGAGCCATGCTTACATTATCATTAGCTAGTTAGCTCATTCTTGTTTCCTAACTGCGTCGCAAGTTATAGTAACGTTAGCTTAGCTGGGAGCTTCATGGATACAGCTAAAGTTAATGTTAGCTGCCCTTCAGCTGTCAGAGTTAGCTTCAACGTCATATATTAACGTTACCTTCTAATAGCTGTATTCTCAGTAATGTGACAGCACCGTTTGCTTAGTTATTAATGCCGTTAGTATCGTAGCTAACACTATTGTTAATTAGTTTATTATTCGACTGTGCTTTCTAATATGATGTAATTGTGCAAACCGAGCACCGTTAGGCCTAACAACAGAGTGGCTTCAATACACTTGTTAGATAATGTTACATTACAGAGTTCTCTGTTGATTTTGGTTTGTCGCTGTATGTTCATGGTGGAAAATGTAAACAGAGCGGCATGCCAGAAATGCAATGCGCCATGACGTAGATCCCCTTCAAGGCCAGGCTAATGTTGGAAGTCTCTCTAGAGGACAGAATGTGTAACAACAACCACATGCTGATAATGGTATTGACAATGCATAAGCCTGAGTAGTGTAGGCTTATGCATTGCACATATTAACAGGTTGCATTTGAGCATTAAATATTCGAATATTATTCGAATATTTTAAACAATAACAAATGAAATTCAAATGGTATTATAGAGGAAGATTGACAGCTCTAGTGTACATCCACATGTGAATATGTGCTTGTATGACTCGTGTGCACATCTATACAATGCATGCAAATCATTTTTCAAACGCTTATTAGATCTCATTGATTTATTGGGTGTAGTCCCTTGACCCTTATATACTCTGCTCCAGGCAATATAACTCTTTGACAGTGTGTAACGTTCTTTGTTTGTTATGATCATTTTAAAATAGAGCTTTTAAAATGAAATTGTTTCAATATATTATAGACCCAATCACAACAATAACTTTAACAACTGGATCAACTGGAAATACATCTAAAATGCATGTCTGAAGCTTTCAGATGTCAACACTTTCATTAACATTAGGTTGGAGACCCAATTTACCTGTTGGGCCACTGACTAAAGAGAATGACACTACCCAAACTAGCAGTCAGTCTGACCGGCGGTGAGATGTTGCTGTTTGTAACACTAGATTAGGTTTATCAAAGACGCTAGCAAAGCAACACAGTACAGAAAATAATTACAGCAGAAACGTTAGATACGTCGGACCACCGTGTTTAATTTCATATCTTTAAACGTTACAGTTGCAACTGAAAATGACAACAGAAATAAACCGATTTCACATATCTCTGCAATTCAAATCAACTGTCATTTGTCTACCCGGAAGTGATTTTTGGCGTCACGGTGATTCTGTCTATATATTAGACAATCTAGAATGAAAAACCTTCACATTCTTAAAAAAACCTTCTATACACATTCACACAGGCATACAGTCAAACATGCACACCCATACATACTCATATACACTAGATGCTTTTTATTCATCTAACTTGTGATTCCAAGTGGATTCCAGTTAGGTGCAAAGCATAATGGAACATCAACAATGTGTTATAAAACCAGGTCAAGAATACTTAGTACATAGTATTGTGCCATTACATTTTTTTTGATGTACATACTTTACTACAACTCTTGACTTTTACACAAAACTAGTTTTTAGTGATCTCCTCTTTTCCAAAGAGGAAAACAGTAATCCCACACTGCTATCACTTTCCCAACAGTTAATTGTTATTTTGTTGTCGTATTCTGAGCAGGGCTAACAAAATTCAGACCAGGTGATGGTCTCTTTTATAGAGAAGAATAAAAGATAAAAGAGAGAATGGCCAAAACAGAGTACAAACGAGTCAGTAAGAATATTGAAAAACTTCAGAGACATCTAGGCCCACCCCACATGATTGCATATTTGGAACCACGGCTATTTTCCAGCACAATGCCTAAATCCTGTGGTAGAGTGGAGCAGTATTGGTAAAAAGTAAATTCACAATATTTCTAAGCTCTGATGAAATGGCTTCGCAAAAAGATTTTTGTAACTTGAACAATCATCAATCTTTAATAAATGCAATTAGATTCGCAAAGACCAGCTGTCACTGAACATCATCAAGACTTTTTAATCAATTTTGAAACACATCATAATGAATATACAAATATATGAAGGGAGAGTTGTAAGATACTCTCCTATAGCTTTATAAACTGCTGTGCAGTATTTTAATGTGAGATAAGTCTTCAAACTCATGATTGTATAATTCAAACTGGACTTTCTAGTTCCTCTGTAGCAACACCCCCCACAAATGCAATCCTCTGCTTTTCCTTTAATCATAGTTGTATTTTCAGTCTGAAGAACACCTACTAACATTTTTTAGGGAGAGCCCACTGACATCCTGCTCTAATTGTTTCAACCCTACTTTGTTTTAGCATGATAGCTCTGCACTATGTAATTAAAATATATTAATAAGCAAATCAAACAATATCAAGAATCTAAATAGCTAAATCACTGGGGGAATTTGGCATGTTTATATACATATACAAGTACTAATGCAGTCTTCTCATTTTTAGCCCATTACAATTGCAAACAAATTTTTTTTTACAGGGAGAAACACTACTCTCTCATGTTGTATTTTTCAAACAAAAGCTAGTGTATTTTTGCTTGACACAAGGAGTGGTAAGTCTCTGCTACGGATACAGTTTAACTGATCACGTCACGTCATTTTCACACAGGTCAGCCACTCATATCTGTCATAAAATATCAAGCAACAGCCAGCAGACGATTAGTTTAGCTTCGCACAAAGACTGAAAACAGGAAGGAAAAGCTAGACTGGCTCAGTCCAACAGTCCTGGCATCTGTAAAGCTCACTAATTAACACAGTATATCTAGTTTACTCCGTACAAAAAAGTCAAGTTGTGGTTTCATGGTTGCTTACGTACTGGACTATGTACTGAGCGCAGTGTCTTCCTGGAGTCTCAGCAGTTGCCTGGCACCTCAACACAATCTTGAAACCAACGGTCAATATTTCTGGAGTTCCGATATTAATAGCCACGAGTAATGTTTTTCCAAATCAAGTACTCCCATGAATTACTCGAGGGGGGAACAATTCCTCATGGAGGCAAAACTTTTTTTGGAACGCATCTTAAAGAGCATTGCAGCAGCAATAACAATACACAGCAATATAGCCGATGAATAATGCTTATTTTCAATCAAAACAGTCACAGTTACTATTAGGGCTGTTCCGAATAGTTATAGTAGTTATCTGCATGTACTGCCAGAGTTCGACCAGAGTTGGTTAAGTTGTGAGCTTATTTTGTTTATTTATTGCACTAAAAAAGCTAAGAGTACGAGTTATCTCATTAACCCCTCAAGCTCCCTCATAATGGTGAGTAATTGAAGTAATTGAGGAATCAATTACTCATACCATCCCTATTCCAGTGTAGCCAGCAGATATCCGGGCCAAGAGATCCTCTTCCGTGTGCCGGTCATGATAATAATAATAAAATAAAAAGCTAAATCATCGTCAGACGATAGCCGATGGGTTCCGAGGTTGCATTTCGGCCAATGCGTTTCGCCTCTTTTCCTCTCCACACGGACTGCTTACTTGCATGCAACCAAAGCCCCCTCAAACATGACTGGTCAATACTACTCGGACTAGAAACCAGAACGCTTCCAATACCAAAATCTTGTCCGGTTGCCTACAGCTTCTGCATTCATATGCTGATATCTGTTTATAGAAATTACCTCAACGAAATAAAAAGACTACAGGAAGTTACTGCACCTAGCAAAAAATAGTCCATGCATGGAAAGTATTTAAAGGTTAGGGAATGGTTAGGGTTAGGCAATTGAAATGTGGCTAATAATAATAGGAAAAGTACCATATGTCATATAACCATGAGTCATTCTTTGTATTAAGTACGTAATAATAATAATACTTGTAACAGCTTGTGTACATGAGACTGTACTTTTATGAAGGTTACAAAGTTTCTTGGTAAAATGTGGACTAATCAGCAAATAACTGAAGACATTCATTGTGTGTTTAAAAAAGTATACAGTATGATCAGCTTTGAATTAGAAATATTTGAGCACAACCCTCAAAGAGGCCATAGAACTGCTATTTCACTTTCAAACTGTCAAGACTAACTTAAAGACTTAGTGCCAAGTGAACAGATGTTGAATTTGGGCAAGAGTGAAAGGGCATTTAAGGAAGGCCAAGGTATGCAAAACAGTAGAGTTTATGAGAATTCATGGGAATCACAAAACAGTCATTTAGTATAGATAAGAACAACAGATTTTCCTTGTTGTAATTTCACCAATGTATACTACTTCACTATGATATTGCAACATTCTTTAAAATGATGCAATTATCATTTTAGCAAACATATTTACATTGAGGTAAATGTGTACTAAAATATCCATCCATCCATCCATCCATCTTCGTCCGCTTGTCCGGGGTCGGGTCGCGGGGGCAGCAGCTCCAGCAGGGGACCCCAAACGTCCCTTTCCCGAGCCACATTAACCAGCTCCGACTGTTGGATCCCGAGGCGTTCCCAGGCCAGGTTGGAGATATAATCCCTCCACCTAGTCCTGGGTCTTCCCCGAGGCCTCCTCCCAGCTGGACGTGCCCGGAACACCTCCCTAGGGAGGCGCCCAGGGGGCATCCTTACCAGATGCCCAAACCACCTCAACTGGCTCCTTTCGAGGCAAAGGAGTAGCGGCTCTACTCCGAGTTCCTCACGGATGACTGAGCTTGTACCCTGGATCTCGTTCTTTTGGTCATGACCCAGCCTTCATGACCATAGGTGAGGGTAGGAACGAAAATTGACCAGTAGATCAAGAGCTTTGCCTTTTGGCTCAGCTCTCTTTTCATCACAACAGTGCGATAAATTGAATGTAATACCGCACCCGCTGCGCCGATTCTCCGACCAATCTCCCGTTCCATTGTCCCCTCACTCGCGAACAAGACACCAAGGTACTTGAACTCCTTCACTTAGGTTAAGGACTCATTCCCTACCTGGAGTAGGCACTCCATCGGTTTCCTGCTGAGAACCATGGCCTCAGATTTAGAGGTGCTGATCCTCATCCCAGCCGCTTCACACTCGGCTGCAAACCGATCCAGTGAGTGCTGAAGGTCGCTGGCCGATGATGCCATCAGGACTACATCATCTGCAAAGAGCAGCGATGAGATCCCCAGCCCACCGAACTGCAACCCCTCCTCACCCCAACTACGCCTCGATATCCTGTCCATAAATATTACAAACGGGATTGGTGATAAAGCGCAGCCCTGGCGGAGGCCAACCCTCACCTGAAACGAGTCCGACTTACTGTCGAGAACCCGGACACAGCTCTCGCTTTGGTCGTACAGAGATTGGATGGCCCTAAGAAGGGACCCCCTCACCCCATACTCCCGCAGCACCTCCCACAGTATCTCCCGGGGGACCCGGTCATACGCCTTTTCCAGATCCACAAAACACATGTAGACCGGTTGGGTACACTCCCAGGCTCCCTCCAGGATCCTTGCGAGAGTAAAGATCTGGTCCGTTGTTCCACGACCAGGACGGAATCCGCATTGTTCCTCTTCAACCCGAGGTTCGACTATCGGCCAAACCCTCCTTTCCAGCACCTTGGAGTAGACTTTACCAGGGAGGCTGAGAAGTATGATACCCCTGTAATTGGCACACAGCCTCTGGTCCCCCTTTTTGAACAGGGGAACCATCACCCCTGTCTGCTACTCCTTAGGTACTGTCCCAAACTTCCACGCAATGTTGAAGAGGTGTGTCAACCAAGACAGCCCCTCCACACCCAGAGCTTTCAGCATTTCTGAACGGATCTCATCAATCCCTGGGGCTTTGCCACTGTGGAGTTGTTTGACTACCTCAGCGAATTCCACCAGGGAAGTTGACGACAATCCCCCATCATCCTCAAGCTCTGCCTCTGACATAGAGGGTGTATTAGTTGGATTTAAGAGTTCCTCAAAGTGCTCCTTCCACCGCCCTATTACCTCCTCAGTTGAGGTCATCAGCGTCCCATTCTTACTGTACACAGCTTGGATGGTTCCCCGCTGCCCCCTCCTGAGGTGGCGAACGGTTTTCCAGAAGCACCTTGGTGCCGACCGAAAGTCCTTCTCCATGTCTTCTCCGAACTTCTCCCACACCCGCTGCTTTGCCTCTTTCGCGGCAGAGGCTGCAGCTCTTCGGGCACTTCGGTACCCTGCAAATGCCTCTGGTGTCCTCCGGGATAACATATCCCGGAAAGACTCCTTCAGTCGGACGGCTTCCCTGACCACCAGTATCCACCACGGTGTTCGTGGGTTACCGCCCTTTGAGGCACCTAAGACTCTAAAACCACAGCTCCTTGCCGCAGCTTCAGCAATGGAAA
This sequence comes from Sander lucioperca, assembly GCF_008315115.2. Classification (NCBI taxonomy): domain Eukaryota; kingdom Metazoa; phylum Chordata; class Actinopteri; order Perciformes; family Percidae; genus Sander; species Sander lucioperca. The sequence goes on along the minus strand of NC_050179.1, from coordinate 13,179,407 downwards.
CTTTGAACATCGTCCACTCGGATTCAATGCTCCCAGCCTCCACAGGGATGCACGAAAAGCTCCGCCAGAGGTGTGAGTTGAAAGTATGTCAGACAGGGGCCTCCTCCAGACGTTCCCAATTTACCCGCCCTACCCGTTTGGGCTTACCAGGTCTGTCCAGAGTCTTCCCCCACCCCCTGACCCAACTCAGCACCAGATGGTGATCGGTTGGCAGCTCTGCCCCTCTCTTCACCCGAGTGTCCAAAACATACGGCCTCAGATCAGATGAAATGATTATAAAATCGATCATTGACCTTTGGCCTAGGGTGCTCTGGTACCAAGTACACTTATGAGCATCCCTATGTTCGAACATGGTGTTCGTTATAGACAATCCATGACTAGCACATAAGTCCAACAACAAACAACCACTCGGATTTAGATCAGGGAGGCCGTTCCTCCCAATCACGCCTCTCCATGTGTCTCCATCATTGCCCACGTGCGCGTTGAAGTCCCCCAGCAGAACTTTGGAGTCCCCCCCTGGAGCCCAATGCAGGACTCCATTCAAGGTCTCCAAGAAGGCCGAATACTCCGAGCTTTAGTTTGGTGCATATGCACAAACAACAGTCAGAGTTTTCCCCCCCACAACCGTCCCGTCCCCAGAGCCAGCCTCTGCCGCCTGGGTCTGGTCCGTCGAGGCCCCTGACCTTCACTGCCACCCGTGTGGCAGCGCACCCGCCCCCAGCGGTTCCTCCCACAGGTGGTGGGCCCATGGGTTGGAGAGGGAGGTGCCACGTTGCTTTTTCGGGCTGTGCCCGACCGGGCTCCGTGGCAAACCCGGCCACCAGGCGCTCACTGACGAGCCCTCCATCTGGGACTGGCTCCAGATGGGGGCCCCGTGCTTCCTCCGGGCAGGGTAACTTCACCTCTTCCTCGATGACTCACAGGGGTTTATGAAACCTTCTTTGTCTGGCCCCTCACCTGAAACCACTTCACCAAAGGGAGATCCTACCAGGAGCACAAGCTCCAGACAACACAGCCCTCAGGTTCATAGGGACACACAAACCTCTCCACCACGATAAGGTGATGGTTCCCGGAGAGGGTACTAAAATAGCACTATTAAAATATTTGTCATTTTCGGGTAGCTCACCTGGTGGAGTAGGCGGCCATATATAGAGGTTTACTCCTCGATGCAGCGGCTGCGGGTTCGACTCCGACCTGTGACCCTTTGCTGCATGTCATTCCACCTCTCTCTCCCCTTTCAAGTCTAAGCTGTCCCATACAAATAAAGGCCTAAAATGCCAATACAAATAATCTAATGAAATGCTACGTAAGCTAGATACATACGTATACAGGTAAGCATAGATATAGACCATACGCCAAAGCCTGACGTGCACCTCCCCAGAAATGTAACTACGCGTTGCGTCGATGCAGACCGCAACGACTGTGATTGGTCCGCTTGGCTGTGGCTTGGTAGAGTTGCATTTCCCCCTACTCATTTCTGGGTTCTCTTCTCCATAAACAACATGAAATCAATGAGAGGGTTAACTTTTCCTGCTACAGCTCTCTGACGTGGTCAAAAAGCACAGGGGAGTAGGGACAGGTATTCGCTCCGAAGCTAATCCCCGTACACACATACTGGCTCTGCTATTCTCTTAAAAAGATACGCTAGAACTACGCAGACACACCAGCATACAACCATAAATCAGCCTTAACCGTCCCGCCGCTGAACGTTACTTTGCTAGGCGAAGAGCACCCCAAAGACGGCCATCTTCACCGGTGGCAGGGAGCGAGGCGGAGGGAAAACCCAGTCAGAAGCCCTGTTTGGCTCATTTTCTGTAACAATTTTAGCATGAGAGCATGGTGGAACAAGAAAGCTAGCCAGCCGCTAAATGTGTAAACATCCATCCACACACTCAGCATAGGAAAGCACATCAACGCAGCCGTCAATGCTTTCGTTATACGAAAGTGGGGGTGGTTTTACCATGGATGGAGTATTATTATTATTATTAGGCTATTATTAAATGGCTACATTCATGGGTTTCATCTGAAGTGGAAAAATGATAAGACACGAGGAGCACACACACATGGGCCGTATAAATATGTAGCCTAAGTACATTGTTTGTTAACAATGTTTGTTAAAGTCATTTTACTCTGCATCTTTAGTCTTTGTTGTTATTTGATAACCTAATAAATGAAACTATTTGTACTGGGGCAAGTAAAAATGGACTTCAGGCAAGTAGATTTCTGACCCACTTGCCCGAACGGACAATTAAAAAAATATATTAACGTTGAACCCTGAACAGTTAATTAATTTTGCAATCCACTCTGAAATAGTGTATCAATAAGGATATCCTGAAGAAATACTGTATTATGTATATGAACTGGCTTTATCGCTACTAAAAGTGGTAGTCTTTAAAATGTTGACACATTAAAAATGCCTAAGATCCATTAAATCTATACTACCTTTTAATGAAATAGACATTTTGAATCTTTCCTGAACTGTTGGAGTACATGTTAAAATAAATTGTAAAATGCTACTCTTGCTTGAAATACAGCTATAAATGGTGTTTTGCTTTAAAAAACAGTCATACACAATATGTCACCTGGTGAGACAACACAAGCGACTGCAAAAAAGAGTAAAAATGATTTTGTGCATGTTTCACTTCACGTTCCAAATGCATCCCAGCCATCTATTCCTATTTCTGGCTCCCTGCGTCTCTCCCTCAGCCCACACTTGAGGTGCTTTTATGTTACACGACCACTCGAATTTGAGCCCAGGGGGACTCTATGGGTCCCTGAGCGAGAAAGCCCCAAAAAATCTATAGACCAGATGTATGATGTTATATGGTCAAACTGGCAAACACAAAAGGTCTAAAAACAAAAGCCATGAATTAACTGAGGGCTTTCAACAGTGTGTTTTCAAAACAGCCCAGCTGAGAGCTCAGATGCCTCTCCTCCCTCTCAGTCACTCCCTCGCTCCAGTCCAGCATTACCCCATCTCTCCTTTCTCCCCCTCACTCACTATCTCCCCCCTTTTTTCCATCTTATTCTCTCTCTGCCACCCCCCGAGACTAAATGCTTAAAAAGAAAAGAAAGGACACCATTTTTGCTAATTAGTTGAGGACTTAACAGGCGCAGGATATGCTGCCTTAGTTTTTCATCTGCTGTCCACAGGCTGTCGACTGTCCTGTGAAGTTGAGCCTGTGTGGCTAAAAGTAGAAGAAAGGAGCAGGGGAGACACACACAAATGCCTCAGTGGAGATCCTGAACAGGCCTCCAGTGGGGGTTGAGCTCAAAATGGGGGCCAATCATTAGTATTTAACATTTGGGAATAAAGAAGCCTTAAATTAGAAGTGTAAATGGCTCTGTGCCCCATCTCCATCCTTAGAAATGTTCACAGCCTTTTTTAAATCAAATTTTTAAACAAATAAGTTTTTGTTTTTTTTCTTCTTCTTTTTGGTGTGTTTGTATGTGTTGGCCCTGCATGCAAGCTAACGATAAACTTAAAAAGAAAGAAATCAACCTTTACAAACAAACAAATTAATTCTGCAAAGTATTTAAAGTAAAAGTATGGTTCATACTACACTTCTCACTTAATTGCTGTATTTCTCTTTGTATTGTACTACATTTTCAAATGTCATCATACTTTTTGTCTCTACATGTTTTTAGTTAATTATGTTAAGAACATTTTGCTTCTAATAAAACTAGATTTATGTGAATTTCTTTTAAAGATGGCTCTGAATTAAACTCAGTCAGCATGTCAAATTGTGTAATTGCACCTAAACATGTCTGAGTGGAATTCGTGCAGTGATACATCAAAAGCTCAGATACAGTAGCAACACTAACACAATGTTAGGACCACACATTCTGCAGACGCTGCAGGATGGTATCAGTAGACAGTGATCTATGTTGTTCATTGCTAAATGTTACATAAGCAATGTTTATGTAAATTACATTTAATGGATTGATCTTGGGCTATATGCAGTGTGTATAAACTAGTTTCACATATATTCTATAAAATATGCTGCTTCTAGTTGAGAAAAAATACTCAAAATGTTCATCTATACGGTTGCATGCAGTCAACAATTATAGCAACTAAAACCATGTCCAGCAAGAGAAACAGAAAAAAACAACACATACACAGATGAGGAAAATCAAAGTGCAAGGCATAATCTTGCTTTACATTTCAGAAACGAGCAGGTTAGTTACAAGGTTATTCTAAAAATATGTATGTATAATCACATTCACATATGCAGGACTACAGCAGAGCGCTTATAACTGTAAACCCTCTTAATACCCATACCGTATTTCATGTCATTGAGTCTCGGGGGGGAAGGAAATTGACGTGGTAAGCCTGAGCGTCTGAGGTTTAGAGAAGCACAACAAAGTAGAAAATTAACAGTGTGGACACTTAATAAACAGTTGTTTCACTGCAACACAACTTAGGGTAATTCCTGCAGGAAGAGAAAGGCCAAGAGCAGAGGAATGGCAATGAGACTCGCAGCGGAGGACTCTGCTGTGTTAAGACAGGAAGTCAGGGGTGAGGAGAGGGAATCTGAGAGTCAGAGTTCAGCAATCACTATTAAAAAGGGGACAGAGTGTCTCTGGCTTGCAATAGCCTTTCAGCATTTCTGCTTTAAAAGTGATCTTTTCCCTGATAACTGAAGCAGATAAAGAATCTGTCGGAGCTAGAATTGGTAGTTTTATTGTCATGTCCTAAAACACTTATTGAGATCTCTAAGTGGATGTTATATTGCTTTCTAAAAGGAACAGGATAAACCAGCACAGACTGCTAGCATTCTCAGCTACTGTGCTCAAATGGGTGTATTTATCAGAGATGTAAGACACACATCCTATAAAACCAAGGGCACCAGAGAAATTCTTCACATGATCACCGCAGGCCCATAACTGTCTGGGACAAAAATGGAGGCTGTGCCGTATGTCAGTTATATGGCGCAATAACCAACTTAAAGAAGTGTGGTAATAGAGCCATTTACCTGATCCAGAAAAACGAGAAGACCCCCCCCCCCTCCACCATCCCCACCCCACACACACACACAAATAGCTGCACAAGCACACAAACACGTTTAAAGTTTGTGATGTTTGTTATTTTTAAATGAGTATTATTGTGAATGTAAGTTGAAATTCTTGTGCACTATCAGCAATTTGATAAAAAAAAAAAAATCCACAAAAATTAGATACACATTGTAGTTTAAGATCCAAAGAATACAATGCAATGCAAAATACGTTATTTCACCATTTTGTCTTTTGTCTTATTAGGAATGTTTTATTTTGTCAATTATCAATGGTGTAATTGTCTCAGGTGTTTGTAATTGCACCCCTATTTGATTGGTTTTGCTGCTTGTTGCTTGTGATGCCTGATGAAGGTCTATGACAGACACTTGAACTTTCAATAAAGTTAGTGCTGACAGTGTTCAGGTTTTTTAAACTTTCTTTTGCATAATTTTTTTCCCTGTGCACCTGTCTACTGAGTAATGGAAAATTAAACCCATTATATAATATAGAATGTTAATATAACATTGATTTAAGCAAGTTGAAATTACTTGAAATTACATGCCACTTATTTTGTCAAAAGACCAGACATGAAGCTCCTGTACTGAAGACGTGAAGAATAAATTAAATGATTAATTACTATTATATCCCTTACATACTCTGTGCTCTGCTTGTTTCAATACAGAAAAAATCATCTAGTCATTGTATATTAGTGCACTGTAGAGTATGATATATGTACAATAAAGTATGTATAATAAGATGTTGCATAATGACATAACTGCTTGTCATTTGTATTAAATGTTTTGCTGTTGATGTTGTGGTTTGTCTCGTTATTGTTGTAGTCATTGCGGTGGCTGTTCTTGTCACATCAGCTCGGCACATTGACTTGTGTTATTGAAATTGTTAAAGATTGCTGATGCAGGGAGGCATGGCTCATTGTGCTACCTTTTTTTTTTTTGACAGGCAGCATGGACGTGCTGAGTAATGGGACAAGGGTGTACACCAACTCACAAAGAATGCTGAAAAGTGGAGTAAAAAAATACTAAAACCACCACTGCTGTTAAATGTGTTGTGGAAAGAGTCTATTATCAATGGCAGCTTACCGTAGTAATTATTGTGTACTAGGGAGCAGAATTAACAGAGAAAATAAACTTCTCTACAGTACATCCAGGCAAGAACTATTTTGTTTCCATCATTTTTGCTTGTAGCTATAGACACGGAGTATGATTTCAGAACAGTACAAGCTGGGAGAGTGTGTGAACGGGCATGTTGTTCAGGAGTCAGGCAGGATTATGCTCTGAAATCCTCTGAAACGGGAACAGCGGGGGCCACTTGAGGCAGGGCAATTGGGCGGACTGTGAAGCAGGTCTCCAGTAGAAATGTGCTTATTTATGTAATCATGCAAGAAATATCTATTCTATTGCTTGTGAAAGCATCTAAGATGGGAACTCCAAGCTTCTCTGTTCTCGGATTCATGATCAAAATAACAGTATAACTGCTCCCCCTGGTGTGCTTATCACTGCATTGCCTGGGAGAATAATCTGTGGTGTAATTAGTATGCACCCTCAGGTCAAAGTAGTGACTTGGTAGGAGTGCGTGTTCACATAATGCTCCAGCTCAGTAGCCTTTCTCTCACCTCTCCTGGCAGCCAGAGAAGACTGCACCATATTTCAACACTTCACTGAATAAAAATGAAAAAAGAAATTCTCCACAACATACAACTTGATTGCTAAATTAAAACATTTTATATCATAGTCAAAATGTCATAATATTGCCTCTTAAGCATTTTTCTATGTCTTGAGTGTTAAACCTTGATGTTGAAGAATTAAGATTGTTATCTCTGTCAGGGGTTCCTATGGGGAAAAAAAGCTACATGAAGCGGCTCACTTTCGTTGCCTCGTCTTCCCACACACACACACACACACACACACACACACACACACACACACACACACAAACACACACACACACACACACACACACACACACACACACACACACACACAAAAAAAACACACACACACACACACACACACACACACACACACACTGTACAAGCTTACACATATACAATTTAAAGACAAAATGTACTCCTCATAATTTAGTAAGCTCATAAATCACAGCAGGTTAATGCTCCACAAAACCCCTTCAACATCCTCTGTGTTAAATCATCACTTTGTGGAGGGAGTGGGAGAAAAGACAGGAAAAGGGGACAGGCAAGCAAAAGAGATAGTGCTGTACTTTTTCAAGTATGAAGTCTAGGAGTGTGTAGATCTAGCCCTTCAGTCAAATATGTTGCCAGGCAAGGTATTAGAGGTCTGTGAAGCACTAGGTCTTGACCTGCAAGCCTTGGAGCCTGGCTGTAACCTGACCCAAAACCAGGTGTATGCCTGTGGGTCAAAGGGTTGGAAAAGCATGCAACAAAAGACAGCTCCTCAATAAAACCCTCACTGCTCCAATTAACCATTTTAAACCTTGTTTTCAAGCCCTCAAACAGCTCCTGCAGTGTACAAGCAAGGGTTTGCAATGTGTGGTGAAAAGCCTCATATTTCCTTAATTGTAAAGGCTCACACAAATGTCAACTAAATGAAATGTGTAGTGTGTATATCCTAATAGAGAGAATGTTAATGGCATGCTTACTCCCTGCACCCGCCCGGCTTTGCTTTTACTTTCAAAATAATTTACGGTGCCTTTAAAGCACCCCGTCATCTGCAGCCAGAGACCCATAACTGTCATGTGAGTCGATCATTTACCCAGCGATCTCCTAAGTGTTACGTGTTAATGGGTGGAAGCTGTGGAAAACATAGGGAAATAACTAACACCTACAGAACCAACAGATCATCTCTGTAGAAAGGAAAGCTGTATCATTTCATAACACATTCAGGACTGCAGCGGTTAATCAAGCTACCTGCCAAGAGGACTGCCATACCTCAAGAGCATGTCACAGGAGAGGTCTTTAAGTATGCTCGTATGGGACTGTATAACTGAGTGGGAGTCTTCTTTCACTTACATTAGATGTTGACACCAGGGAATTGGGAACATTATATTTTGTAGTGACAAGGTTAATGTAACGTAATGTAGACCTCTAATTTTTGGTGCTCATTGTTGGCAATACAGGATACCTGGTGTTGTATTTGTTTTTAATGTCTAATTGTTATAATTGAGAATTTAAAGATTAAGTAATAATATACACATGCACACACAATTCCAGACTAAACCATTTCCAGACATGAATGTGATGAATGTTCTGCATATGTTCAGAAATCTAAAATAACAAAAATAACTCCGTAATTATCATCCTGATTATTTCAATATTTATTAGGAATTCCAGGCTGGGTTGACCTACCGTCTGAAATTGACTACACTTGAACAAGCCTACAACTGGCTGGCCTCAGAGGGTTATTAATTGCTCCAGCATGCCCTTGCACAATGTGTTTGGATAGGTGTTTCTTGTAGCTAACAAAAAAGCCTTTGTATTGCTTCACTTTAGTCCGTGACTCAATTAGGGAAGGAAATGAGAGTAAATACAAAAAGCCATTGTCTTTCTTCAAGCCACAGCTTGAGCTAAAGATGTTACATAACTTTACAGTATCTTCTCTGTTATATGTATTATAATGTATAGCTGTAAATCATCAGTAGGTCAAGGTGATGGTGCAACATAGTGATATAAGAGGTAACCGAGCAGCATTGTTGATACAACTCATGCTGTACTAAATTAATCTCTTTCTTAATGCAGATTCCCAGAATCATTCCAAGCATGCCTTAAAAGACAAGTGAACATTAGGTGGAACAGCACGTGAACATTAGTGAATGCAAAATAATGATATTACAGAGGTGCAACTAATAATTATTTTCATTATCTATTTTAATTAATTGATCATTTGTTTTAAAAAATGCTCATCATAATTTCATAAGCCCAAATTGGCATCTTCAAATTGCATGTTTTTGTCTCGCCGACAGTCCAAAACCCCAATAATATTCAGTTAACCATCACATAAGGCAAATAAAAGGAGCTGGAAACTGTATTTCTTGCTTGAAAAATGACAATTAACCGATTCATGTTCTGCCAATCAACTTATCAATTAATTGACTAATCATTTCAGCTCTAACACAGTACAACCTCAGGTTCAAGTTAGTTTGGATTTCTTAATACAAACCAACAATATGACACAATTTGAAGTTAAAAAACGTTTAAAATTATATAATATATATATATATATATATATATATATATATATATATATATATATATATATATACAGGCGGCGTCGCAGCTGGTGTAGTTCTGTCAACATACATCCCTACTACATCAAAACCTTGAAAATACACAAGCCTTTCAGACAATTTCCTTTGTAACACTGTGTTCACAGTCTGCTTTGTCTCTCTCTTTTACCCCTGTGTGCCTCACCCCAGCCCAGCTCCCCTCATTCACTCTACTAGTCTTGTAAAGGGGTTTCCTAGTGAGGTGAATTTCAGCATGCACTTGCCAAGTGACCCATGACCATGGGCGGACAAGGTTACCAGCCATGACTTTCACAGCCGTTTCTGCCTCCATGCGAGTCTCTGTGTTGCCCTGCCTGAAATAGTAAGTTGGATACTGTCTGTAATGAAATGCGCAGAACTGAGAGGCTCAGGACAAACCTGCTGTTCTGATGCCCTTCAGGCTCAAGCTGACAAAAACATCAAGACAATGACAGCAAAGTATGAGAGGTGAACAAAACCCCAAAGGATGTTAGAGAGAGAGGGGAGCAAAAGGTGACAGAGCACTAGAATCCACACGATAAATAAAAGTGCAATTTAGCACCGTTATGGGTCCTTTGTCTTGTACAGTGCACCTGTGCGACAGGACTTATAGCTGCCATGTAGAACAGTTTTTGGATGCGGACCCTTTTACATGAATAGGATAGAAATAGAACACACTGTACACAACACTGTAGGTTTTAAGTGTACAGGAGCAGTTTTAGACTCCTCAGTTGCTCTTTGTTAAATCTGTGATCTAAGATACACCACACATACACAACATTTTGATTCAAATCAACATGTCAGCTCTTTGATGTATGAGGATAATTACATTTTTAGGTGGAGGAGAGTTGTGACATACACCTATTGTAATTTTTGACAGTTTTCAGAAAAATGTGAGTCATTTTAGTGTCTTATTTAAACTACATCATGTGATACACACCTGCAAATCAACATTATGGGCCAATAAAACCATTAGAATAACATCCAATTACAGTGACATTTAATTATCTTTCTTAAAATAAGAAAAACAGCATTTCGTTTTCTGTAAAAGGCTGCATTAGAAGTGTTGCGTATTATACTACATTCAGGCCCATACAACTTTTTGATACTAGCAAAAAATACTATTATATATTTTTTTTAGACTCTTATTATTTCATCTTTTTTTGCAACAGAAAATACTCAAATCTAATTGGTCACCACTTCTCTAAACATATGCCTGTGAGTGCATTGTAATGCATTTCTTATTTTAGTGATGAAAACAAGCCAGCTTTTGAGCGCTATCACACACAAGAGACAACATGTCCTTTCCATTGTTTACTAAAAGAAAAATAATCCAGCGCTACAAAGAGATGTCCCCTGTTGACATGTACTGTAGTCTAAAATCTTTCTTTGAGTAACACAATGTGACAGCATGGTCAGTAAAGGCTGATGGGAACTTCAGTCATGCAGGACAGTGTAAACCGTGCTAGAGATAAAGTCCAGTAAAATAATCTCATCTAATGCAATAAATTGTGCTTTATTATATTATGGGTAACATGTGTATACTTAGTATGCCAAAGATACTGAACATGGAGCGCATAACAGTTTTATGTAATGCCATTTGAATCGTATGTCAGCAGTATGAGTAAACAGTGGTCTAACACAATAGGAATTCAGATTATAACTGTCTTTACTCACAGTGTCATTTCAGTGGTTTAAAAAATCTTGAACTTGAACCAGCAACCCTCCGGTTCCTAACCCAACTCCCTACTGACTGAGATACTGCTTTTCTGATGTTTCTTAGCACTTTTCAGATGCTGTCTATTTTGTTAAATGTATTTCTATGGAGCTAAAAGTATTTTATTGTATTTTCTATGCCCTCTTAAACATGTAAGATGTCCTTGTGTATCTAGAAAGGCGTCCGCCAAATAAAATGTATTATTATTATTATTCAATATATATATATATATATATTATATTAATCACAGCTGCAATACTAAATACTGACCCGCTGTATATTTTGTTATTTTGTCCAAAACTAATCCATGCATTTATACTGCAAACTTGAAACATTAAATAAGAAGGGAAAAATGGAGACTAAGAGACAATAAAAAATGTAGCCTAAAGAATTACATGAAGAGTGAACAGGGAAATTTGAGTGAGAAAAGCATGCATGAATGGCAGCCAGTGCAAGGATGGCATAGTCAGAGTGTGTGTGTGTGTGTGTGTGTGTGTGTGTGTGTGTGTGTGTGTGTGTGTGTGTCATATGAGTATGAGCTCCCAGTCCCCCAGGGTGCACATCCTGTCAGAGAGATCATAATAAACTGTCATTTGTACAGCCAGGGGCTAAAGTTCCATGCTGGTACTGAGACCACAGGAAGACTGAAACACTAACTGATGCCATGCCTTAGAAGGTTTCCGTACTGTGAACACACAGGCCTAAAGATAAGTGTGAACATTTTTTTTTCCCCTCCTAAATAACAATGACACAGAATAAGTCTCAGTCTCAGTCTCTCTCTCTCATATAATTATTACTGAACACTTAAAACATTTAACCAGATGTATTTAATAAACTGGCAAGTTTATATACACTATATAATCCAAACCCTAATGCTGTTGCGTTCAGGACTCTCAATGCATGCAGGTCATTGTTAGGTTTAGCCAACAAAAGCAATCTGGTTTAAGAATAGGGAAACCTTGTGGGTTCAGTTAAATGTAAGTAAACATGTTTTATCTGCTGTTTAAAGGCAGTGTTGACTTTTTCAGTACCCAAAAGACGACAATCTTTCCCTAACCTAGTGTTGTGAGTGCCTAAACACAACCATTTAAAGTTTAATAACGCTTTAGTTGCTTCGAGCGTATATTGGGTTGCAAGAGCGGAGATTGCAGGAAATCAAATGAAATACATTGTCATTGAAAATGTTACTGAAACGTTCAGTATCAACATGCGATCTGCCAGATACGTTAATGTTTCCTTATTATGTCAATAAAAATATGCAATCCGTGCAATATTACGTTTCCTTTAAAGCGTATTAGTAGCAGATAAATGTAATTTATATGAGGCAGGGTTGGTCTAAAACAGAAACAAAAAGGTAAAAAAAAATCTTTAGAAATTTCGGGGCTTTGTATCAGATTACACAGCCTGGTCTCACAGAATTCCGTGAAATGATCACGAACTGTTAACACCGCATTACGTGGTGGTCGCGGCATGGAATGTGTGAAAATTCCATGTGGCCACCATGGAAAACAATGCCAATGTAAAGTCAATGAGAAGATGACGTAGCATTAGGAGCGACTACGGTAGCGAGTAGTATGACAGGCCGAAAATCCACGTAGGGAGGTTGGGTCAAACACAGGACTTTGACCCAGGAGACCGTGGATCGTGTCCCACGTGTCACGTTTCCTAAACCCAACCGTAACCGTCCCGTTCTTCTTTTCCTAAACCCAACCGTCCCGTTGTTGTCCCGCGTCCCGTTATTGTTTTCCTAAACCCAACCGTTTATTGTTTTCCTAAACCCAAACGTTTATTGTTTTCCTAAACCCAACCATCCCGTTCTTCTTTTCCTAAACCCAAACGTCCCGTTGTTGTGTTGTTGTCCCGCGTGTCATGGAAACATAAGCCCACCCACAACCTTTTCCTTAACTTAAGGGGCTGTGTTCATTTCACGGAATTCTTCCGTGGGCCCATCACGGAATTTTTTGCGATTCCGTGAAACTGCCACAGATTTTGAGTTAAGGGGCCGTGTTCATTTCACGGAATTCTGTGAGATCAGGTTGGACTACAATAGTTTTTAGCTAGGTAGGTAGTTTTTAGCTATGCACTGTATACATGTGGTTGCATTACCCTACCATTACCCTATGAGGGCTACTTAAAATTGCTAAACTCCTCAAGGTTTTTACCTTTCAGTCACTCACACAATTTTTGGCGCCCCCCCAAAAAGGTTTTAGCCAGCCCCAAAGGAAAATCACCGGCACCAAAATGGTGAGAATTGAGAATAAAAATAGCAATTCAAATCCTCTAAAAATGTGTTTAAGAGCAACTTACCAAACAACCGTTGAACAAGCAGAACACAAACTTGAATATAAGCGTTAATCTCAGTTTTATCGTCCAGCTGTACCGGACTCTTGGATGGTTTTCTGAACCAGTTTTGTTAATTGGGTCTCATTTACTTAAGCCTAATATACATGTTTATTAAATTGCCAGAAATAACAGGGAAATGCATAGATTTCTGTCAAATAAGGTAGCACAGACTTGTTGCGTTTACTGTGCGCGGACCGATCATGCTAACTGCCGTGCGTAGTCCCCCACCCACCCCCAAAGGCCCGTTCTGAGCCAGGAAAAACCCTGAGTGTGGTGATGAGTAATGTCGGTAGTATCACAGTCTTATATGCTTTGAAATAATACACAAAACATTTACATGGATAGAGTGAGGCCGACATATGAGCTCTCATGGCCCACCCACTCTCACTCTATAACAAAAACTAGGAATGTCACTTGCAGGCATGGGGGTCAACTGTACACGCTGTGTCACTGCAGTGTCATGTGAGGAATTCTTCACCAACCAGCTCCCAATTTCATGGCAAATTTCCACCATGCACTACATCTGTTTGGGGAATGTAAAGAGAAGCGGCAGGGAGCAGTTCTCCTGGATTAGGTCTACTTATCAGTTTATCATTCATCAGACAGCGGGATTCAAAACAGAAGAAAAAGAGAGAGGAGGAAAAAAATCCGTAATTTTCTACAGCCATACCTTCCTTTGTACTTCAGGATTGACGACAGGGTTGAGAGAACCTGATGAGTGTAAAGCTTCAGAGGAGAGCAGGGTGAAAGAAAGCCAGATCAGAACAGAGATACCATTAGAGAATCTCATAAATCAAGAGTGCTTATGGCGGGGGAATACACTCTTAAAGACCATCTGGACTTCCCAACCGTAACATTTATTTTGAGCTGTCTCTGTTGGGAATATGGTTTTAAGGACAGAATTGTCTTCAGTATCACTACACTTAAGGAGGCTCACTTTATGTTGTCTTCACTTAGTTCATTTTCTGTCAGTGATTAATAAAGAATGGCCACTTTTTTAGCTCAACACAACAACCCCACAACCATTTAACTGCAAGGACACAGCAGCACTGATGCACAGAGTCAAAAAAGCAGTGGCTAAGCAATGTACTATATGCCACACTGTGATGACGACCAATAAAAAAGCCTTTGTCACCCGTTCTCCATGAACATCATGTTAGCCAGGGTGAAACCCAGGCTTCTCAAAAAGATAAGTGTGATTGTCTCTGAGGCCTTCACATGCCTGTCAACTTCCTGCAGACACCTCTTCCTTTCTGCGCTTCCTGATGTTATCATAATCCGGGACCCAGAGTGGACCTTTGTGGCTCATGGCCTCGTCTTCCGCTAGCACACGTGTGCGTCACATTATCTGCTGAGAGGCCAGACTGTGCATCCTGTCAGGTGGGGGAGGGGTTGTCCAGCAATGTCGGGAACAGGAAAAGGAAGTGGACACGACCAGGATTAGGTGAGAGAATGGAAGGAACAGAGTACAATATCTATCCCCCGTCTCCCTTCAATAATTTATAAACAACCATGTCATATTTTCAAAACTGTAAAAAATAAACACAGGTTTTGTACTATGTCAGCACGGTTAAAAGCATGTATCTGGAATCAAACTGACTGACCCCACAGCAAACAGTTTCTCCATTCATTGGCATTCATACCAGTGACAGTCTACTGCTATAGTCTGGCATAGCTAGTTCTTAAGTGCAATAGACTGAGAGGTTTTAAAAAAAAAAATTAAAAGAAAAACATGTTTCTTTGTGTTGTGTGTGAATTTGTACATGTGCACATGTTGACCCACCACTTGGCTGTACTGTGAGTGAAAGTCAAGCCATGAGCTTGGTCTGGCGCTGCACACTTCACTGGGCTTGGAGCTCTTATTTCAATGGATGCCTAAGTAGAGTTTGACTTTGAAGGCTTTGATCCGGAGGCAATGCTATGGCATTTGACTTCTAGCTAAAAAAAAAAAAGCAGTGTGTCAGACCTCTAGGGTCACTGGGATCACTTATTGCGGCTGAAAATAACCAGTGGCAAGCCACGATTTGAGGAATCTAAAAGAGGGCTGACATTAGCAGGTGCCCTGAGGCGGAATAGAGACAGCTACAGAGCAGGTCACTGACCTTGGACCACAGATAACTTATTTTTCAGTCTTTTTTTTTCTTTTTTTAAACCTGAGGGCCTGGTTACACTTAGCGGAAAGGTTCAGCAGCTGAAACTGGTGAACAACAGCACCACATCACCAAGTGTAAAAACTACTGCAAAATGGAGCAACGATTAATAAATCACAATAAGGTCCCATTTTTCAGAAGCCTTGTTGTGCCCTTATGTTTTATTATAACAGCTATAATCAGACATCAGTTTTTTTGTAACTTGTCATCTGAAAAGTATAGGGAAATTCACATAAAATATGAAACATTATTTGATGATGAGCAGTATCAATTTATAAATAAGTAGCCATGTGGCAAACCACAGTGTCTAACTGTCCTTCCTTTATAATCAGACTTGCAGTGGTAAAAACTGTTAGAGTTAAATGTGAAAAATTCTCTGAGTCTGATCTAACATATTTGATCAGATCACCAACATTCTGTGGCTTACATGCATATAAAGCGCTTGCAGTGCTGCATTTGCTGATTCAGAGAGTCTATATAAATTAAGTGCTTATTGATTTTTACTTTAGTGGTCATTCTGCCCACACTCGCATGAAAGAGACAACTTGTTTCTAAGCAAGCCCAGGAGAAAAGAGGAGGAAAATCGCTACTGCCAAGAAAGTGTTTTTCTTATTTAGTAACAAAGAAAAACTTTGGAAGGAAATTACTGTAGCATTTAAACCCATGCTTTTAAAACGTATTTGTGTCAAGAAAGAATAGCTTCAGAAAAAAATACATAATAGTGATACCCCTGATTGATAAATCAACTTCTTGTAAATAAGCATGCCAAGTTTTGAAATAACACCACAAGATAAAAAAGCATGTAGAAACACAACTTGAGTCACATTCAAATGTGTGTTTTGACCAGATCGTGAGCATGACAGAATAACAAAGTTTCCACAGAACTTAAGACGTGCGATCAACAGCTAATGACAACTTGTGTTTCACTGTCAAGAATGGCAACATTGGTGGTCTCTGTGATATGTCACATGGATCATATAGCATTACTGAGGTAACTTATACAACACCACATCAACACCAGTAATGCTCTAAGCCTTGTGTGACACAAGCAGGTGCTAGGTATTACTGGACCTTATCATATCTCAAAAGACTGAATCCATATCTTGTTCTATTTCCCAAGAAATATATATGATGGACAGTGTGAGTGCCTGCAAAACTATAACTGGAGTGATTCCACAATGATCATCTGGACTACAAAATCATTCATAGAGGTTATGGGTTTTAGTTCCCAAAGGGCAATTCAGAGCTTTTGTCACACAAGGGCATGAACATGTGTTCAACCTGTCTCACTGCTTCCTCTGTCCCATTTTTGCTTGTAAAAGAATCAATGGGGCACAGATGTACACGACTGTGTTTACAAGTTAATTTCAGGACGTAATGTCACAGAGGATTTACCCACTGACAGGCGGTACTGAGGATTTCAAGCTACTGTATTCATAAATTTGGAATGAGGAAAGAAAAAGCCAAAACAATTCACTCCTCTGTATCAGAGCTCTATCAAAGTGTTTCACTAGATGGTAAAAACTAATTTGTACATGCCGTGTCCGTATTTTATGATATTAATGATATAGTATTCAAAAACATAAAATAAGATAGAAGTTGTATTGTGGTGGAAATCTAAGCATGGAAGCTGGAAGACTGTTTGGGCAAAACTATTCTATATCAACAACCATTTTTTTTATTTATTTTTTTTATCTTTGGTCCATGTAAAGGTATCTCAAAAACTAATGATCAAATTTTAAGTAAGTAATTCTGTTTTTGATGTTCTTGAGCTCAAGAGGATGAATAATATTCGTTTTTGGTTCGGGACATTTCCTATTAGATCTCCATCAGGCCAAAAAGTTACATTTTGTAACATGTGAATGAAGCATGTGTGTGTGTGTGTGTGTGTGTGTGTGTGTGTGTGTGTGTGTGTGTGTGTGTGTGGGGCTCTTGGGTCCCAAGAGGACAAGCCCATTTCATTTTAATGACCCCATGGCCTTTTTTTCTTTTGCCACCATCAGGACAATCCTACAATGGTAGAGCTTTAAGAATGTTGTTTGTTTAGTCAAACACTTTTGTGTTGCAAGGTGTAATGAACATCGCAGCCTGCTGGAAAGGTTTTATACTTTTAGTCCTGTTAATCCCTAAACCACACACTAACCCTGACTCAGCTGCTGCTCGCCCAAATAAGAATGGTGTCCTAATAATGGTGCCAACTGAGCTTGTGGTACTCCATTACAAAGACTTCCACTTTCATTAGCTTTTCAATCAGAAAAGGGAGACATCTGCATCTTTTTGTATTGCTTGTTTTTTTTAGACTGATCGATTCATTGTTTAGTCAATAAAGTATCAAGAAATAAAAAGAAAATCCTATCACAGAGCACCTTCGAAGCGAAGTGGTTACAGTGCATGCCACATTACCGCAACGTCCTGGGTTTGATACCAGCTTTGTGTCCATTGTTGCGTGCCATACCCCTCTATCTTACCCCAATTCCAGTCTCTGTCTCCACTGTCAAATAAAGAAAAAAATTTCACACCAAAACAATCTTCAAAAGCAGAAAATGCTATCACAAGTTCTGAGAACCCAAGGTCACATCTCCAAATGGCATGTGTTGTCCCAACAACAGTCAAACATTCAACAGTATTCAATTTACACTTACATACTTTAACCATAAATGTTCAACCAGACACAATCTATAATTCCACCTGCATGATTCAATTAATAATGACAATTCATATTTGTTTGGCTATTTTGTGTGAACCTATAAATGTGTTTTAAAATACTTTGTTTCTTATTAATCATTCAAAAATAAACGAACAAAGACAGTGATTCTCTTAAACTCAAAGCAAGGCCATACAAAAAAGGCCTTATTCTTTGTGTTCATGTTTGAAAAATGATTACAAAAAAATGCTGCTTTTCACTGTCAACATCATATTAAAAGTCTTAAAATATGTTTGGGTGGAAAAGACATGATGGGGAGAGTGAGGTGGAATGCGAAGGAACAGAGTGCAGAAGGCAGACGGGGAAAGGAGAGACAGATCTATACATGTCAGGAAATAAGGTAGAAAAGGTTATTAACTTGACATTGATCTGTTGTAGCGGCAGCAGAGCTTGCCCTGTTTCTCTTTTGTTAACCTTTAAGCTAGAGTATACTCACAAATGACGGGGGAGTCAACTAACGGGTGTAAATTATGGATCGAAGGAGTTCACACTACCTCTGTCAACAACTGGTGCCTATATAGTTACAGCCATGAAGACATTTAAACTTCTATAAGGATAACATGGACAATTCGACTATGCACTGGGGATTGAGTATTCTTTTAAAAAGTACGGCCAGGTGTGAAACATAATATTTACTTAACTAATTCTGGATGTATTATTTTGTGCAGTACTTGTGTGTACGTGCGGTATCATGCTTTTACTACTAACCAGTTTTGGCAAAATAGCTACCTGACAAAACATGGCAGCAATCTATTCAGATCAACTTTTTCAACCATTTGTTTTTTTATTAGCTAATCTTGCGAGCATTGTCAACACTTCCCGTGGTTGTTTCCTAATACAGGCTTATCACTGCCATTTTTGTGTGAAACACACACAGGAAGGGATGAGTTAGCATCAACATCAACATTTTTCACATCAATAGTATCTTATCACAGTTAATGAAAGGAGCAGAAACTAAAACAACAGAGCTCCCGCTGTGATATTGCTGGTAAATACTGTAGTGTTCACTAAGGAAGATTTAAACACAAAAGATTGTTGTTGCACCATGCCTGAATGAATGTTGTGGAAACACTGTAAATCTGGTAATTGTTGATGAATAATATTATTTAAGACTCAGTATCGACCAGTAACCAAAGTGACGCTATAGGATGACCTGTAGGTGAACCCTCTACTGTGGGGTCGTATTGTTCAATTTAAAATAATTGTAAAATTATTAATTATTTATGTAATGACAGGCACGACTGTGGGAAGCACCATAGAAAATGGCTATTTAGATGTACTAGTGCAATATCTCATAATAAGTTTGAAAGGCAAACGCCACTACTTTTTCGAATCACTTCAATCCTGTGTGTAGAATTTAGCTTTTTCATGAATATTCAAAGGCAAAGTAAGCAAACACCAAAAACTGATAACGATTTAGGTAAAAGGACATGCACTGCAGGCAGAAGGGTCATGCTGTACTCTTGTGCTGCACATCAGCAGTGCCTGGCCCCAGCCCAGTGAGCACTTCTACACATCCATCATGTCTCTTTTTTAGTCCATAAAGATGGCACAGACCTGATGCACTGAATGAAGAACTATTTGTTCTTCCATATGCCAGTACTTGTAATCGGTTTCTCAGGATCCTGCCAAATTTTGCCCTTTGCCAACAAGGGCCACATGTTTCCACAAAGGAAAGTCTGGTATATGGCATGCTGATGATTTTGTAATTTGGGCTTTAGTAGAACAAATCCTAATACCACTCAAGTCAGTACAAGCATATTTGTTTTACCTTACTTTGTTTCCTCTGTTCTTCCTATGTTTCTTATATTTAGACAAGATAAAATCATAAAGAAGACGAATAAGTGATGGCCTCTAGCTAAACAATGTAAAATAATGTTTACAATATCGAATGAAGTAAAACATTTATTTTACTTTCTTTCTTTCTGCCTAGATGCCCACCCACCTTAGGGCATTTTGTGTCTGACTGCTGACACCAACAACCTCACACATCCTTCTACTTACACTGTTAAGGCATTGTAATTTCAAGATGTGGGCTATTTTCACTGGCCTCACTAACTGACTGAAACTTAGCCAGTCTCACTGAGTTGGCAGGGCTGCTAAATAAACATGCATTGGTTGCTCAGGTTCACAACCTTTCCACAAGGCACAACCATGTGCTCTAATGGAAACATTCAATGTTGCGCTAAAGGCTGTTTTTTTTTCTTCTCCTTTGTCACAGTCCCGAGTAAGACAAAAATGGCTGCATAAAGAAGCCAAATGTAGGTACACATTTATGGTAAACTATGAATACTTGACTAAATACATGCCTTGCTTTGTCACAAGTGTCATCAGCCCTATAAAAAACAAGAAGAAAATATATAAATATTTTAATGTCCCTATACAGGTGCATGTGGAGGCACTTCAATCAGTCCATTGTGTATTCTGGTGACTCATTTTCACAGAGGAAGTAGACCCATGGGCTGAGTTGACCCTAAAAGAGCCAGGAAATTTGTTTTTTTCCACCTGAACTTGGCTATATCTCACTTTCTAGAGGTGCCTGTCCCACTCACTCACTCTCAAGAACCAAGCCAATCTCCCTTTGTAAATAGAACTATGTTTTATAATTCCCCCTCTCTCTCAGATGACCATATCAATAATGCAGAGGAACCGCATCTGTCCAGAGCCATGAGATTATTTCTCTGATTTGGGCTGACAGTTATGGTAATAGTTTGGCAAACAATCTACTCGAGCAACAATGACCACAGATTACAGCTGTTTTCAGATCAAAGAGACTGCAGAGAGGCCCATGATTGATTGCTCACCAAGAGACAGAGTCAGGCAGTTCAGCCCCCCACATCTCACTTTTGCCTCTCTGGTGTGATAATGGAAAAATTCCTTCATTTCTAATCTTCCTGGGAATTCTGGTATATTTAAGATACCAAACCAAATGTTAATATGACAACAGGTGGAACACTGTTTTTGTTTATGATTATATTGACAATAGTAAATGTCAGAAAGTTTACTAATACCACAATCATTAATTGTTATATTGCCAAATTAACTTATATTGGCAAAGTTGCTAGCTTGCAATGTGTTTAATGAAAGGCACAATCAATACTTTGGTTTCAGCTGTTTACAAGCATTTAAATACTGTTACTATTACATATTATGCCATTAGTTCTTTATATAAGAAACACATATAAACACTATATTTTACAGTGTACAAATGAATATGACTTTTTGAAACTGTTTTTGTAGACATGCTAGCTTAGGCCAGGCTAACTGTAATAGCATGTCAAAGAAAGGATTGTGCTGCATGAGAAAGGAAAGGGCAGCATTTCAGAATGAGACAATGAGCACGTTTACATGCACACCAATATTCCACTATTATTCCGAATATGACAATATTCCGAATTTGATACGGGTCATGTAAACAGCATATACCATTTGGATATAAGGCCTTTTTCCGAATATAGCATTTTCCGATTAAGACGTGGGATATTCCGGTATTATTTCGAGTTTTAGAGGCATTCTTTGGACATGTATACAGCTCATTCAGAATATGCGTCTCAATCTGGGTTTTTACCGCAGTTTACGGCCTCTTGCCTGTTTACAGCTTATGGTCAGCTCTGTGCGTCTTTGGTGTTTTTTGCCCCCAACATCTCCTCCCAGGAAGCGCGGCAATGGTTATGTTTAGGGTTAAGGTTAGGGTTAGCTGCCTGGAAGGCGCCGATGGAGGCAAAAAAAACTTCATTGAGCGTGCGTTGCTGTACACAAATCAACCAGCAAACAGTTTGCAAGGCTGCAGACCTGATAAGAAGGAGAAAAACAGCTACTTTTAAACATTATAAAAGACTTGGATATCAACAGGTTTTTGGATACCGTTACCTTGACTTTGATACAGGTTCCTGAACCAATCTGACAAAATCCATTGTACCAAAAAGATATTAAAATATTACACTACAAATCTTTATTTTTCAGCTCCTTTACACATATGCGACTCACAGTCAAGCCTCTCAAAATACCACAACACGTGCAAAGTTACTGTACATTAGTTGAAAGAGAGCATCAGTAGAAAACTATACTTTAAAATGTAACTTTCATTCTCTTTTTTGTGGGTGCCTTTTGTGTTCAGTTCAATGTTGAATACATTTTTTTGGAAAATAATTTACTTTTTCTTTTTATTCAAGCAATTTGTTGTATATTAGCAGTACTGAAAGCAGCAGAAAGGCAGACATGAGTGGAACATGGCAGATTATGATTTCCACTTAACTGGTTTTATGTAACCTTTACTGTATCTTGTTACCTCTAGTTCAGATGCCCTGTATACAGCACAGCCCTTTAACAGAAAATATAACGGTAAAACTGACACACTTGCTTCATGCGCATCATTGTTTGCTAGCATGAAGAGGTTGTATCTCAATACCTTAGATATACAACAAAGAAGTTCATTATATATTAATGACACAAAAGCTGTAACACCATTTGGCTAATACAAATTTGCATATTTATTAAAAAGGAGACATTTGTGATTAATGACATCCAGCCATGTCACATGTGGATGAGGAGAAAAATCATGGATCCTTGATCATGTAGAGTCCTGAACAGTATGCTACTGTAGTCTTCCAACACTGTTCTCTACCATTGTATGAATTACTTTTTATGCAGTATTATACACATTTAGGACCAGGTATGCAGCATTACACAACACTGTTATGTAACATCGTTTAATGTATAAATACGACGAATCAAGCACTAATCTTGTAACGTGAGCAACACACTTTGACACGACTTTACCTGAGAAGGCTGTATTAGTAACACACTAATTACAAGTTGGTAGACTGTATTGAACTGTAAAAAACGGTGTGGAAATTCTGGCTTGTCTACCCTTGATTCAAAGAGGAAAAAATAAAAAAAGAGAATAAAAAATTGTCTTGACGACAAGGACATTGTCAGATAAGTGGAGAAGGGCAGTCAGAGAGCTATTTAGAGTGACGGTAAATGGCCTTTTTACCATTTCAGCTACCCCTGCCCCCCTTCCCCCATTTAGGGATGGCATTAGAGACTGCAGACTGACATACATTTTTTATAGCTTCATAAAGTCGTCCAATGACCAGGTCACCCTTCTCATAACTAGGGAGCAGAACGCTTGAAAAAAGCCATTCATCACCATGAAAGGGCCTGCTTGTCCAAGCGCCTTCAAACATGCACACAGCCTGGCAAGAGACGCTCAGCACAAATGCTAACGTACTTCTGCCACTAATGCCAGATGACCTTCTCACATCTATTAGCGGGCTGGCTGACGCAGAGGGCAGACACGAGCCCCTCTTGTCTCCTGCAAAGATTTCAATGACAAGGAATGGAAAATATCATGCATGATAATGGCTGTTGCAACCAACAAAGCAATCTTTGCCATTTACTTAAACAATACAAGGTAATGTCAGGTGAATATTAAATAATCTGTGATTAATTATACACGCAAGAAATCTTTGTCTTCAAATATATTGCCCTGTAAATGAGTCGTTATTGTAGAGGTGCAGTTAGAGGTAATATAACAGAATAACATGACATGCTTTTTTAAATGTGTCCCCTTTGATTTGGCAAGCCAGAAGGACCTCCAGTGTAGAATTGGAACGTCCCTCACAGACAAACCATCAGACCACCAAACCCCATTAGTGGGCAATTAGTGACAGCTGGTGGGTTGTCAGCTTGGTAATGGCCTCAAAAGGAGTACCCATGGAATACAAAAACTACCAACGATGCAACGGTTCAAACCTGGGCGATAAAAGTCAAAACGGAGTAGTGTGGAAACTCGTGTTGTATCTCCATTTCCACATCTACAAATGTACAAAACCATGTCAATCTGAGTTATTGCTGTTTTTAAATGCATGGTATTAATACAATAAAAAAAACCATATAGGACGACAGCTTCAAATGTCGAACCTGGTGAAAATGTAGATATACTCAGCTAATCTCATTTCAACCAAAGGTGTGCTATTTTAGTGCCCTACCAGTTCCTTCTCTTGTTGGCCTTTCATTTCAAAAGCAAGGGCTAAAGTGTGAGAGGCACAAGAGGTGGCGGGCAGAGAAGAAGGAGGAGGAGGGGTGTGTGGGGGGGTTGAAGTAGTTTAATAATTTATTTAAGAGGGAAAGAAGGCAGCCAAGGGGAACAAATAGTGTTTCTCCCAGAACCAAGCCCTTCTGACCCCGGCCCTGCGTACCTGAAGCCCAAGCCCCATCGCATTAGTGAAATTCTTATTTGATGGCATTTTAATATTCTGCCTTGATGACTTTTTAGCAACATTTACTTTCTGAGGTCTCGAGCGCTTCCCCCAGAGGAAATGAAACATGTCAAAACCCATTACGAAAAAATCAAAATTTAAATACCTCAGCCGTGTTAGCGGTAATACACACAATCCCCACCGCTCAGAGGCAAGGCTCACAAACACTCATCTGCTTGCCGGCTCGTAATGAGTCTGTTTGATGGGTAAGCGATTTGTGGGTCACCGAGCATACGTTACAGATCCAATTTAACCCTTGATTGCTTGTACTCTGGAGGACCTGGGAAAACGTGTTATTGAAATTTAATACCAGATCATTTCTTCTTCCTCCCATGCAGGGACAAAGGTATGCTTACATGTCTCCTTCGATGGCCTGTGCAGATGGGGGAGGCAGTGGGAAACGCAACCAAGGAAGAAAAGGGAGAGACATGACAAGAGAGAAAAACAAAGACAATTTTGAATCTTTGCCTCATCTGCAGGTCTTGCTAAACACCAATCCAATTAGCCCCTGAAGGCGCTACACTGAGCACCAACTCAATTGAGAATGGGTTTTCTAGCATGTGATATATCACTTTTATAATAATGTTTATTGCTGTTGATTGTCAGTTGACACTCAAAAAAGATGATGACTGATTCAAGGAAACAGAGATCCTGCCATACTACAAGTTAATAGCTACGGGGTACCCTGAGATGACAAACATTAAAGGTACCATGTGCAGATTACTTGTTCAATGTTAACATTATGTGCTTCTAACCTAAAGTATTGTGTGTGTCCTTAAAGCCAAAAAAACAAGGTGTTTTCTTTCCGAAAAACATTTGCAAACCTGCATTGTTTACATCCATGTTAAGGTATAATGTATAATAATAATAATAGGTAATACTACTTGTACCTCAAGAGGCGGTAGTAGTGAGTCACAGTAGAAGCAACAGTAGCAGAGCACAAAATATGAAGAAACGATAATTAAAATCGTCTCCCCCAAATTTGATAATTTGGTATACATGTCCTCCCCCAAATCGATAATTTGGTATCCAAAGGTATGATAAGATTTTATTTTTATTTCTTATCATACCTTTGGATACCAAAAATAAAATGGCTGTTGGAACTGAGCAACTCTTCTCCAAGGACAACGAAATCATGTTCCACGAAACCAACGCAGTGGCATCGCAAACATTTTAGAGGCTGTATATGCGTGCAGTATATGCATCCATAAAGCTGAGTATGTCAAGTTGAATATTTTTAGAACTTCTCAACAGCCATTTAGATCAGTGTATAAATAAGTCATCATTCAACTGCAGAAAGGTTGTTGCAGATATTTAGGCTGACATGGACTCTTTAAAGTGCTCATATTATGCTTTTTGGCTTCTCCCCTTTCCTTTATTGTGTTATATATCTTTTTTGTGCACGTTATAGGTTTACAAAGTGAAAAACCCCAAAATTCACCCCAAAGGGACTTACCATCTTCCAGAGAAAACACTGTTCACAAACTGCTCCAAACTGCTCTATTGTAGTCCAGCCTTTACTTCCGTGAAGAACGTGCGTCACTTTGTAACACACGTTATAATGCTCGCCTAGCTGCTAGCGTGGCACGCCCTCATACTCTGCAACTGACAAGCTAGTAGTCCTTACTGCGCGTGTGCGACTCCCAACAAAGATGGTACAGAAGTGAGATGTCTCACTCTCTAGCTAAAACAGAGAGCTCAACACACAGGGTGAAAAGAAGAGCTGCAACATTACACCACATAAACCTATTCTGGTACAACTTCTAAATACAATTATGAACCTGAAAATGAGCATAATATGAGCACTTTAAAACTGTTCCAAATTACTGTTTTTGAATTGGATCTAATGTATTATGATTTTATTTACAAAAAACACTTTGCTTACTCTGATTTGCATAGCCCAATCAACCAAACTGCATCCCAGACAAATGCCCATAAATGGAGAAACAAAAAATGCTTTTAGGATTTTTTGTGGCAAGCAACAACATTGAGTTTAAAGTTCATGACAATAAACACTTTGCCATTCTTTTTTTTTTTTTTTTCAGAATTGTGGTAGTAAAAGAGGAGTTGCATGTGCTGCTGAAGTATCGTTGAGCAAGTCACTCAGCCTGCACATGATTAGTTAATTAGTATCACCCCTTACTTATTAACTACTATTGTCTGAATCCTTTTTGTTATATTTCATTTTGGGAAATCGGAATAATACGAGAGCTCTGAATGAACTGAAGACTTATTGGTAAGGGGGCTAATTGAGAGCTCAAGTGAGCAGTCGGCAGGCTGGCATGGCTCATTCACAGTATTTGTCATTAGACTCGGCTGCAGGGAGAGAATAGAGTGCACTGCACCATTCGTGTGTAACCAAGATTTATGCTAATGTCCCCCTGCATATGCTTATTCTACATATCTATATTAAACTTAATAGACTGTTACATTGCTTCTTAACCTCGGCTTCCATACATGATTACCTTTTCTGATTTCTTTGCAAAATGGCATATAAACACGGGGCATGGATTTTATCAGCGTGTCAGTGAGTTTGTTTCCAGTGGCAGCCCATGGCTCTCATAATCATTTTGATACTTCAGGGACTCTATCTAGAATGATTGCCTAAGAGGCTACAGTTAGTATGTCACTCTGTACATTTCCAACAAAGCTGAGCAGACCCTTAGACTTCGTACTCTACATTTGCCCAGGAGGTGTCAGTGATTAAAATAGTTTGACACAAATACTGTTCTTCAAGTAAATCTGAATCATTATATGTATTCAGCAGCACTTTCTACATTTAATAATTTAATTTATTTGGTTTAAAATACTTTAAGTAGCCAAATACTTTAAATATTACAATAATTACATAATATTAAATATTAAAAAGGATCATGTAATGTGAGGTTTTGATCATAGCGACAAACCTACAGATTATTACTACCAATCATCATTATCTACATTTCCCTTCAGTTCTCCGAGCATTTTAACGTCTTTCGGGATATTGTTTTGGTTTTCCGGCCCACAACTTTACTGTTTTGGTTCTCTCTCAACGCTCTCACTTTTCAGTGTCATTAAAAGGTGCTGTAGGTAGGATTGTGAAGATCCAGGACTTAAAAAAAAAAAAAAGTGAACATCTGCAACTTCTCAGTCCCTCCCCCCTTTCCGCTAAAGTCCAAATGGTCTCCTAAGCCCCTCCCCCCACAAGGGAGCACTGTGCACGATAGAACACGTGTGAAGAGGGGGGAAGGGGAGGAAACTTATCTGCAGCTTGTGCGCGGGGGAGGGGAGGACGCTATGAAATGCATGTGCCTGAGCAGTGATTGACACGCAGTTAGACCCCCCCCCCCCCCCCCTGGCCCTGATTGGAGCATCTGAACTGGGAGCGGTGGATTTTTGCAAATCGCACTACAAGCTGTAGGTGGTGCCAGAAGAGCCAGATATTTTTTTTTATTACCTGCTTCATGTAGTTCTACTTGAACATAGGGTCAGTTTCAGCAAATATGACAGAAAGTTAGTTTTATAAGGCTTACCTACTGCACCTTTAAAAGCAGCAGCAGCAGACATCCATTGTTTGCTACTTGCCCAGTACCAAACAACAGACAGACAGAGTTAAACTGGCTGGTGAATAGGTGGAGCATTTAGCAGCTAATGAGCCAGATACTACAGAAATTGGTGGAGACCAAACCAGAGGTAAAAGCCGCGTGAGTATTGGACTTACACTACCGGTCAAAAGTTTGGGGTCACTTAGAAATTTCCATTCCACTCCATTATAGACAGAATACCAGCTGATCTGAGTGGGTGGCTGATCTTTAATGCAATATCTACATTGCCCATTATCAGCAACCATTCATTCAATGTTCCAAAGGCACATTCTATTTACTAATCTGATATCATTTTAAAAAGCTAACTGAGAAAACATTGGAGAACCCTTTTGCAATTATGTAAGCACATAATGTAATCACATAATGTAATCTGAAAACGGCTGCCCTGGTTAAAAAAAACAATGCAACTGATCTCAGCTGGTATTCTGTCTATAATGGAGTGGAATGGAAATTTCTAAGTGATCCCAAACTTTTGACTGGTAGTGTACATTCGTCAAATAAATGCTAATGTTGCTCTCTTTATAATGGACATGTAAATAGGCAACTGCTTGGTAACAAGTTTGCCATATCATCTTTAAAAGGTGATAATATATGAATGTTGTGTTAACAGCTTGTTGCACTGCGCCCAAGTTGCAAAATAATGTTTTCATGCAGGTTTAAATTAGCGTTGTTTATGTCTTTTGGAGAGTGTATCACAACTGATGAGCTTTATGGCAAAAAATTCATGTGTTTTAGTTAAAGACACCTCAGTGTTATGCTGACTATTTGGGGCAATTTCAATGGTTATGTTAAGTTCGCAAATTGGATTAAAAATATGGAAGATTACTTAGTGCTATGTAGTGGAGAAACTCTGGTAGTAAACAGTTTATTAACAACTTATCAAAACAGGAAAAATGAATTATTATTATTATTATCCTGAAGGAGATTTGACTCTAATTAGCCACTGGTATCCACTGTAAATGTTGTAATACCAAGATGACTATAGCTGCTGTCCTTTACAACGAAGAAAGACACATTTTTTTCTACCAAAGTCTACCAAATCGTATAATGTGTCCACATCTAGGAGTTAAAATGATATATGGCAGATTGTTGTTAAATGTAAAACTGCCAGACTAAGGGCTCTGACAAATTTTCATGTGGGTGTATTTTGGGAGCATCGTACTGGTGAGATGACATTTTCCAGAGGTGCAGAGAGGGGTATTCATCACATTCGGCCATTTGGCATTTTGGTGATGCGCCCTGTGCTGAAGTTGGAGGAGAGGGGATGTGCCATTGGCGAGCCAGCACTGCAATTTTGGTGAAAAGGATGACAATGTTTAGCACTGTTCACCATCTGCCAATTAGACAAGCTTGATAGCATTGCATTTTCAGTGGAAAATACAGTTGTAATCAGGCTACGGCTATGTCAGTGAGGCTAAATATAGACTGATGGGTGATTCATGACATACAGTGAACCAAGGATATAACCGTTAACGAAAACGAATGAAATAACGAAAACTAGGTGGGAAAAAACACTGTCGTTAACTGAAATGAAAATAAAAACGTGGCATTACAATAAAGCGATAACTAAACTAAAACTGTAATGTCTGTTTGTAAAACTAACTAAAATAAAATAAAATTATCGAGTAAATGTCCTTAGTTTTCGTTTTTGTCGATGTTTTTTCATAGAGCAAATAACATTATATCTTTCCGACCATGACATTTCCCGTAGACATATATAGTTTCCGACTGGGAACCCAGAAATTCCGACATTCCACGTCAAATTGAACACAACATAGTCCATGTCCCTCGCCTGGCATCATGGCGGTACCGAAAGTTGGAAGAAAGCGGCAGTCCTATTTGATTATGACTGTGTCAGATTAAAGCAAGTGCCTTGCAGTGGAAGGTGGTAAAATATGTGGACAATTTATTACAGGGAAAAATCCCACGAATTTGAAAGTACATTTGAGAAGCGCACACAAGCTAGGAGGCTAACCTAGCTTACCTTAAGAAGGTAAAGGAGAAAGCAAAGCCCCCTTTCCCCGAAACAGAAGCTACCCTCGGTAATGTTAAGGGTAGTTACCTGTATGGATACAGGGCCAGGCAGAATGACAGAGACAACAGCAGGACAGAGAACACTGTAGGAGGGCTTTCACCGGCGACCTGATGGCTGCTGGTTAGTAAATACGCAGGAACACCAAAAGCGGGAGGAAGCATGAGTTAATATGTGGATTCATACTGGGATGTCTACACAACTGTGTGAGTAGATTGACTTCAAAAAGTTCGCCACTTTACTCGAACCAAAGTTCAAAACACCTGTTCATGTATGTCTTCTTTATTGGCTATTTAGGTTTTTTTCCTGGAACACGTCACTTACACATTTTGCACTTACTGCAGCGTCTTGTGTAGACTGTTTAGCTACATATTTATGACCATATGTATATGTACATTTTATGTACTGGTGTTATTGTTGAATACATGTGAATACATATTTCTAAAATTGTATGTTTTTGTTGAGTTATTATTACACAATACTTTTTCTGACATTTTTGAATCCCCTGACAAATAACCCATATTACAAAAAAGACTAAGACTAAAAATAATAAAAACTAAACTAAACATTTTCAAAAAATAAAAACTAAACTAAACTAGCAAACCCGCTTTAAAAACTAATTAAAACTAAACTGAATTTGAAAACAAAAAGTCAAAACAAAATAAAAATAAAAACTAATGAAAAATGCAAAACTATAATAACCTTGCAGTGAACATGGTTTATTCCAAAAGTGCCTTGCCACTTTCTCGGCACACAGTGAATTTGACTGTTTCGTGATTTGCACAAAAGTGCTGTGTAACTGTATGGCATGTGTGATTTATTAAGAAAGATGAAAGCAATAATTGACCAGTTTTTGACCTGGGTTAAGGTTACTTGGGTTAGGGTTAGGGTTACACTTGGTTCAATCACGAACATAAAGATAGTTATTACTGATATGTACAGGGAGACTGCGATATGACAAGCTGCCATTTTGCTGACTTTGGAGTTCGCTTTGTCCAAATCTAAATAAATCTTTAATTTTCCTATTGTCCTTTATTAGAAAACTGTGGGGCTGTCCCCTCTTAGTCGATTAGTTGACTAATCGGTTGTTTTGGTCTTAGTCGACTAAGATTTCATTAGTCATTTTTATGCTATTTCATGCTGAATGACTTATTTCCACGAAACTTATGAGCACATCTCTGGTAAAGACAAGATTTAAAGTGGTGCTTTTGCATGATTATTTATGGAGAAAATCAACTTAACAGATATGTTGATTAAATCAACTAATCGATTAGTCTGCAAAATCATATGATTGTAAGTCAACTAAGAATTGCTTTAGTCGAGGACAGCCCTATAAAAATGATGCCCATGTTTCCAAGTGTGTGAAAATTTAAACAGTCTCAGTTTTGTATCTTCCAAAAATGTTTAGATTTGTACAAACAATAAGTGGTAATCTAACCACTTAGCAGTGAGTGGAACATCTGATTGATTCAGTAGTATTCTATGTATGTATAAATATATACTAGTTACTCAAATGCTATTTTGACATTTTACTAAAGAGGTTGTCTTTTTTTCTGACATAATTTGTAAAATAACAGTACATAACAGTAATTGATATATCTAAGGATAAAAAGGGCTTTAACAGTGTTAGTGGTGTCTATACATCAAGCTTCAGGAAGCCACTTAAGTGGCATGCAAAGCTGACCAGAGCTCCACTTGCCCTAAACAGACCCTGGGCTCTCACTTTACACACCATACACTTTCAACTCCCTTTCCCCCCACACTATCCATTTTGCCAGGCTCTTGACTTACAAATTGCTGCTTTAGACTTGGTTTCATTGTAACGGCTTTCTAGGGAGAAGGGAAGAAACATTTGGGAAAAAAAGCCCACTCAAGACACTCATGTCCCCCATGCAATACAGCAGAGCTGGTCCTTGGCTAACAGTCAGCACATTGTTTCCGCTTGTCCCTCAAAGTACTAACCTTAGCGCTGTCAATAACCTCTCTATCCATTCTCTAACCTTCCCATCTTTTCAATCTACTTGGAAGACTTCCAAGAACCATGAAAAAAAGTTAAAATGCCTTGGACATAAGCCCTCAATAGCTCAGCGTAATGCCCTCTTTAAATGTGAGACAAAAATATCAGGGCTCTTTAGCATGCCAATGAGACTGCACAGAGAGCAGTGTTCCCAGTGGACGGGTGACAGGAAGAAGGACAAGTCCTTCCTCGGCATAAAGAGGCACTGTGTAGAGGAAAAACATTGAGCAAAGAAACCATTTGAGGTGATACACATGCACACAATCCCCCACACAGTATGCTAATACACAGATATTGAAACAGTCACTGAAACATACGTGTTCACTCTACTACAAAAGGTCCAGTACATAATAATATGCTTTATCATATAACATATCTCAGCACCAAAAGTCAAGGTCTCATCTTGTAAATGTTTTAATCGGCTGCAGAACATTTACCCTTTGGTTCAGATTTACTATGATAACAGCAAGCTTTTAAAACTCCAATCTCATTGAAAGCAGCGCTAGCCCTTTTTTCTTTTTTTTTTCTACCTAAAACCTAAAATACCACTTCACTCAACAGCCTTGTACATTCCATCACACTCACCATGGCAAAGAATTAAAAGAGTAATCCAATGAAATATTAATTAAATTATTGTGGGGTTTTCACTTAAGTGCACCATTTTCATAATTGTTTCATAAATTATATTTTCCAGTACATTTGCTTTAGATGGATAATTAATTTCTGGCTTTACCCTTTTCAATTTGATTTTGTTTATGGAAACTGCAGAATGCAAATGTTTGTGCATGTATGTGTTTTTATACACAGATTTAGCAGAGCTTTTAGCCATGCCAAGATGTGATATATAAACATATACACACACACACAATAAAATTAAATACAATTTAATATTTAACATAGAAGTACAGAGAATCAAGAGCGTTTTGGCCAAACAGATGCATAGTACAGTGATAAAGAGGATTTTATCATAAAAATAAACATATAGTACAGTACTTGAGAGCTGTGGTGTGTGATGGCTGGGTTCAGTAATAAACTAGTCAAAGAAAAGTTTTCTGAACTATTTATTGAATAAATAATAAACTATAAATAAACAAACTATGAGTACATACAGTAACATTAACATAATTTAGAAAGAAATAACTATTTACATATTAATCAAACCAGCCTAGAAGATGATGCAGATGAAGGGTTGCCTGATGTGCTATGTCAATTAAATCTAGTTGGTTTTGTCAAATAAATGTTATGGTTCAGCCTCAGCCAAAGCTGATAACTGGAGCCAATATGTTCTATGTAACCATACATGTATTAACAACTTAAACATAAAACCATATACAGAAAGTTACGTTATTATAAATCTCAACACTAACACTGCGCACAACATGTCGCATCATAACTCATATTAAATCATTTTAGTAGAGGTCGACCGATTAATCGGCCGGCCGATTTTTGGCATTTTTTTTTACATAATCGGCATCGGCCAATATCAAGCCGATTAATAAGCAGGCGCATCTGCGGGCAGCCTAGTGTTAAAAACATGAATAGGCGACATTTTTTACAGCGCGCCCAGACCAGCTGCCTCCAGCCCCTCCCCTCGTGAAGTCTTGCGCCGTGTGTCTCGCACAGTCACTTCAGGTTCAGACGCTGCCGTTAGCAGTAGCATGTTGCTGGTGTTCTTGCCTTGGGATTAACTGTACTAATAAAACCGTACAAAACACTGCGGCCACACCGCTGTGGAAGCTCCCCGAATGTCATTTATCAGAGTCTGGTTGTTACCCCTGTCCATGGCAGTCTCATCCACTCATATAACGGAGCTAACTGGAGCTAACCGCTAACGGAGCTAACCGTTGCTAACAGAGCCTTCAGTTCTCCGTGCCTGTATCCATTAACTTGCTTCTATGGACTCGAGCACGAATAAAACCCTTACTTTTATTAAATTGGCTGGATGAGCTTTAAATTACAACTAAGAGTTGTTTGAATGACAGAAATGAGCTCAGATAAGATCCTAATGAGGTCAACAGGACATGTAACAGTAGGATCCCCAAAACACAGAGAAAACACTTCAACAAATGAACAATGATCTAACAAACGAGGTGAACAAGAATTGACTTTAGAGAGCCCTAGTCTTATGTGATTCAAAAGGAGTTAGGAGGAAATAGTGATGAGATTAATAATAACATGTCACTTTCTGTGAAGCAGATTTGTATTCTCAGAAGTTTAATAAATGCTGATAAGTGCACTAAACTTTATTTTTTCATTGACAAAGTTTATTTTCTTCATACCTGTTTCGTTTATTTAGCCTAATATATTTTTCATACAATATTTATACAATATACAGTAGGCATATGTTTTTACATTATACATTTTTAATTGAAGTAGCCTATACAGTGTAGATTGGTGAAGTATTCAATAAATGTTTTTGTTGAGAAATTCTGTGTATATTAGTGTTACATTTTATCTTTCAAATAGAGGTTTAAAAACAAGCACATATCAGCCAAATATTGGCCAAAATAAATCGGCAGCATTAATCGGCCATCGGCTGACCCTGATTTCTGAAGATCGGCATCGGTCAGAGAAAAACCATATCGGTCGACATCTACATTTTAGTCTAAAATTAAGTCCAAAGTTAATTTGTAATCATTTTGATATATATCATTGTTCGTTTTTAAAAGTGTTTCAATCCGTGTTTTTGGGATCCTGTTTTGTAATGTTACTATACAGGTGTCGTGTTGCACTCACATCTATACAGATTTCTGTCATTCAAACAACTCTGAATTGTAGTTTAACACTTCCACAGCCAACCTAATAAAATGTTGGGTTTATATTCGGGCTTGAGACCATAAATACAGTTAATGGGTACGGACAGAATGAAGACAGAAAGAAGGGGAACTAAAGGCTCAGTAGCAACGATTAGCTCCGGTTAGCGGTTAGCTCCGGTTAGCTCCAGTTAACTCCATTATAAAGATCAGGTCGAGCAGACTGCTGCGGGGAGGGTTAACAACTAGACTCTGATAAATGACGTTCAGGGCTTTCACAGCTGTGGGGCCGCAGCGTTTCTACGGTTTATCAGTACAGTTAATCTGGCAAACCACAACACAACAAGCAGCGTGCTACTACCAGCCCCTAAGCCTGAAGTGAATCGTTACACTGTGTCTTGCTCCGTCGACTTCACACGAGAGAGAGAGAGAAAGAAAGAAAGAAAGAGAGAGAGAGAGAGAGAGAGAGAGAGAGAGAGAGAGAGAGAGAGAGAGAGAGAGAGAGAGAGAGAGAGAGAGAGAGAGAGCGCCCAGACCAGCTGTGAATCGTTGAATCGTGAATCCTAAAAATCCTAAAAATGGAAGCTCAGTAGCATCAGAAACTTGTTTAAGTGAGGCCACATTATCATTTCAGAAGGCAAAGACAGAAGGCAACATATGCCGAGCACGGTCCTTTGGTCCCTCTGACTCAAAATATTCATCAAAAACCTGTGCTCTCCCATGAGCTTGCTGCCATATGCAACTGGAAAATGTCACCAGTAAAAGCCATAATAATTCACCGGCTTGAGATCCGCATTTGATATTCCTGTTTTTCGAATACTGGGACCTGCATCTCATACTTTGGAGATATATGTTGCCCAGCAGTGAACAGAAGACAATCGTAATCATTGGCCTTTACATTTAAAGGCAGGCGCAAGTTTGCCAACGCCAAAGCTCTTAATATCAACGGTCCTCGGTGGAGAGGGTGGAAAGCTTCAAGTACCGTGGTGCCCACATCACCGAGGGCCTGGCCTGGGCGCTGCCTACTGAACCAGTGGTGAGAAAGGCAAGGCAGAGACTGTTTCACCTCAGACGCCTGAGAAAATTGCAGGTTATCTCCTCAACACTGAGGATTTTCTACTCCTGCATCATTGAGTTATGGGGAACATCACTGACTGGTATGGAAACAGCACAGAACAAGACCCCAAGGCCCTACAATAGGCAATGCCCTACCCTGCCTAAAGGATATTTACACCAGGCGCTACAAGAAAAAGGCTAGGAGAATCATTGAAGATCCAAACCACTTGGGTAACAGCCTTTTTTCCCTGTTGATGTCAGTAAAAAGGTACTGGATACACCAGGCCAGCATTGAGAGGCTCAGGAGGAGCTCCTCAGGACACTAGGATCATGAATGAAGGGGATAGAGTCCATATTATATACACAATAAATGCAAAATTTATCAGGGAAAACTATTATTTGGTTATGTGATTTCCACCACAGAATGAAACACTAAAAACATGTATGATTATAGAATGTTGCATTTCAATGTAAATAAATAATTCCCCAACCCATCGATCTTAATAAATCGAAAATAAAATAAATATAGCCTTGCAGTATAAAGACATTTCTCAAAACACACACACGAGCCTGTTTGAACGTCAACAGTAACGTTACCTGAAAACAGCGTGCAGTTCCTTTTTTAGCAAGTTTGCTTTATTTGTCATTGTGCATAAATATGAACAATACAATACCGTTGCTGTCAACAGGCTTATCTGCTAATGTTAGCTACCAACGTTTACCTCGGAACAATCCAGCAAATAGACGGTACCCTAGAGTGCCGTTATCTGTAACAGATGATTTAACGTCACCGCTCATTTTACACACAGTTTAGCAAAAAAACAAAACGCTGAGTGAAGATTACTACTTTTTTAATGTTGATTTTGAGCGGTATGCATCCCCACTAACCTGGAAAGCATTTTAAACAGTAACATTAATACAGCGTGTCGGAGGAATAGGCTACAGCGTCTCTTTTTTTTTTCTTCTTTTTTTTAATACAGCGTCTCCTGCAGCGGGGCGTCAGAGCCAGAGGGACCGTCACCGCAGCGTTCGCTATCGTTAGCTTCTTGTCTCATCTGGGGTCTGATAAACCGTAAATTCATCAAAGTCAGTGTGCCCAACGCTATTTTCCGATAAACTGTAGCTGTTATATTTCACGGGACCCGCGTGAGTGCGGTTTTCATGTTCCAGTTATTCAGCCTCAGAGAGGGGAGAGAGAGCGGCTGACCGTTCGCCTGAGATCAGTAGAGCAGACAGCTCTGCAGAGCCATGTATAATTAAGACTTTATGACATTTCATAAACAGCTGATTGAGCGGTGGTGCGCTGATGTTGCGGGATGTTAATCATGCGCCGCCCGAGTGCATTTGACCGGCATAAAATCGGCATATGTCAGACTGACCGGCCGGTCACCAGTCAAGGTCGATCACATGAAAATCGCCCAATTCCGGTCACCAGCCGGTCAATCAGTGCATCTCTAAGTCACACAAATCTGTACATCGTTTATTTGTCAGAGCCCCCACCGTCCTCGCAGGTACCCTTAACCAAGAGGTTATCCTCTAATAAGGTAGCAGAAACCTGTGACCACAACTCCATAAGGCTATTAGTGGTACGTGATGGAAGTGCCAAAAAGTGCTTAAAGTAACTAAGAAATGTCTGGTCAACTTAATACATTCCATACTAAAACATCTGTCAAATTGTAACTCACCACAACAGAGAATGAGTTGAAAGAACATGAGAATGGACAACTAAATATACTCGCATTGTGGGCACAGCCCCAGAAATGACTGTGCTGTAAAAAAATTGACATCAGTTGTCCTAGCACACTTAAACTGTGGAACATGTGAACAATATATAGCATATAAATAAAGGTAGACCGCCAAGGACACGTGAGACAATCAGAAATTCAATAATGTCACCACTAAGATATCTGCTACATCCTACGGTGTCCTTGAAAAATCCCCCTGACATGTCTGTGAATGCTTGAATAACAGGAAAATTTAAATAGAAGTGACACCTACAGATTATTATTTTATAATTGGTTTTGAATATGGGAACATGGGTCCTTCGTGACCACTCTGCTCAGATAGCACTAAAATCTGCTTACATTTTAAAAGAGTGCTACAGTTTGCATGATGGCCCACTGCGGAGTACAAAATGCAGGTGGGAGTGATAATAGCCTAGTTTTAATCAGAAAACTGGCAATCCAGAACAGACAGTGTAATGAAGAAGGTATAGCAATGTACATGTTTAACGTAGAGTATTTTCTGACTACAACCTGTATTTAGCTTAGCAACAAACGATTATATGTGATCATCCACATTTTGGAATATAGTGTTGTTACACACCGACTTCAAAGGTTTAAAGGAAACTACGGGGTTTTCCAAAGGAGACAATTTGGCAGTCAGGAGCTCTGAATAATGGATTTTTTTAAATGGTTGAAATCTGTGTTTTCCTTATTCATGCAAGGGCAAAAAGAGTGAAGAGAGCGAGAAAGGCAACACTATTCTGCGTGTTAGATGAGGGAGCTGTGCTGTTATCTGCTGATCCCAGAACTTCCCTTGGAGCACCGGAGTGGGTCCGTATCACGTAGTGCACCCTGCACTGGGACTGTGCAGCCTGCTGACAGGAAAGCTCGATTAGCGAGCCACAAAGAGGCCAATATAGAGGAGCACTTCCTCAGCCAAAGGGGGTTCGTCCGGAGAACACGCTCCAACCCTCTTTCCTGACAGGGGACAGTGACAAACACACACTGGCTGGCCCACCTTGGGGAATGCATGATGGATTGGGATTTGGTTTCTCCGACACATGTGCATGCATGAATACCAACGTACAACACAACACATACAAAAAGCTATGTAAATAAATACATATACCCTTTTTTGACAAGAAAGAGAGACTGCGATTTTTGTTCCATTATTAAAACACAACTGCTAAATTGAGTTGGAAAGTAACAAAGTTGATGTTCTTCAAAGAATACTGGCAGTCATCCAGAGAAAGAGATGAGTATGTTTGGACTGGCCCCAGCCCTGCGCGTGCTGCCTTCACTCAGACAATGGGATGTAGATGTGGAAGTGGGCCTGGGCCAGATGAGGAAAACGAGATAGCAAGGGTGGGATGAGGGGTGGAGGTGCACTAAGCACAGACTGGTAGGCTGTTATGGGACCCTGTGGCGGAAGGGCATTGTTCAGCAGAGGAAAAACACAACAACAATAAAAAACAACTCTTCCTGAATCTTTTTATATGATTATGTAGAGAACAATTGAGTGGGTGGGATCCGCTACTTTGAGGATATTGAAAGAAGCCTCTCCTTTGAGACTTGGAATGATCCTTTCACACCTTACTCTGGAACACGAGCAGGAAAATAAAACAATGCAAGTTGCTGAGCAAGAAGCATATTGATCAAGAACAGCGTGTCCATTGAGAGAGATTACAATGGCCTTTGGCCTGTGACACATTAAGCAATGAACCAAAGGTTAATGGGTGAAAATTGAATGATAATAGATCTATTTTTTCAAAGATACAGCATATTACACATTATGCTTTGGTATAATGCAAAGTCAATCAGTATTAACTCAAATTCAATATAAAATTGACTCATAACATGTAATTAGTCGGTACTGCAGAAGGTAGGAAAAACGTATGGTCTTTAATGCTTGTATAAAGCACAGAAAAACAAGAGATGCATAGATAATATCCGATCATAAATCCATCCACAGAAACCACAGAAAGTACAACCTCGTGTTTATGAGAGTGTATGAGTGAGCGTGTAACAGAAAGAGCAGTAAGTTGGGTGTGTGCATGTGTGTGTATAATTGTATGTTGTCCACATGATGTCTAGTTCTGTGTCTGACTTTTTCAGCGGATGCTTGGCTGTAGATTACACTAACCCTAAGGTCATGCACCTGATATACCTTTGAATCCCGCTGTTTGCTGGAGTGCAGAATCTTCTCAGGGGAAAGACGCGTCCACAGATAAGAGTCTGGTGTGATGTTGCGCATCTTGGCCCTCAAGGCCTAGACATTGGTTTTCTCTTCATCTTGTTTTCACATTTTTGCAGCTTTCCATTGATTTAGTATGCGAGGGTTGTATAAGCTGGTGTGCTGTTGTCTGTATACAGACAGTTGAGGACATAAACATTGAAGACAAGTCCACATTTTATCAGTGTATGTCAATGTAGACACAGTCTACCTGTTATCCCCTTCACATACGCAATGTATCAGGATTCTATTAAGATCCTTAAACCATGTCTACACAGCTAAGGCTTTTACAAGAGTAATTATCACATGATAAGATATTGGCAACACACTGAAAAAAAGAATTTCTCTTACAGTACATGTTTGTGGTCATTAGAAACAATACTCAAGGGCATTAGTTTTGTTCTTGATTAATATTATAAAGACAAAACAGTTAAAATTTAGTTTACAAGACCATGAATGTGATTTAAATTCCCTTGAACAACAATAATGTTCAGGTCACTGTTGTGCATAGTGATCTAGTTGTTTTATAAATGAAAAATAAAGAGTGTTTTAGACCACGGCAGAGGGGAACCCTTAGGACTCCAGAGAAGGCCCAACGTATCAGCAGATTAAAAGTCATATTTAACATATTTCAATTAATGATAATTCGCTTTTTTAATTCCAATTTTTGCTTGATATTCTATCAAATTTGCTTCAGAAATGACAGTATTAGTGTCCTAAAACCTTAAAAAATGGAGTTATCCAATCAGATTTAGTTGTTGTTGTCTCTAGGCAGAAAACAAGTTACAGCTCGGTCACTCATCGGTTAGGACTTCATGACCGGGACAGAAGTCCGGAGCTTGTGTGTTAGTTTAGTAAGTGACAGGTGAATCATCCAATCACATTTCGCTATTGTAGTGGGTGGGACAAAAAAACATCGCCCTACGCCTTCCAGAAGGCCGCTGACATTGAGCTAGGGTCAAGACAGGTCAGTGAGCGCGAAGTGAGAACGAAGTACTACGGAGGACAACGACATCATGGCTAGCTGGATAGCATCGCCTTTTTCAGGACGGGCTTTCAAAGATAAGTGATCGATAATCCAAAATGGAAGACCAACTCCAGCATTGGATTTCACGGAAAAGGGGAAACGTGTTGAAAGGCATTTTAAGACTTTGGATTTTATATTCCAAGTAACAATAAGGTTAGCCAAATAAGGTAAGCTCCCTGATTTTATTTTACTCATGCTTGTTGTGCAGCGTGTTACAGCTGTTCTCATCTTTAAAAAAATACCCCAAAACATTATGACTTTACGACATTGAAGGCCCAGTGCCAGACCCCACGGTTCGCTACTGGACCAGGGTAATGGCTTATATAGTCATGCATTTCTCAGCCAATGTTTTTTGGAAATATTTTCATGTATTATTTACATATTTGTATTTGATTCAACTACAAGTTGCTGTAATTTTGCAATACTAAGTGTGTCATATGTTACTACCTTTCGTCATTTTTGTTTAATTCAAAACTCCTGGGAAATGGGCTTTTTGAAAAAACTAAGTTGGATATTAATATCTAAATATTAGGGCTGGGCGATATGACGTATATCATCAAAACAATATAGAAATCTCTCTCATACATATTTTTCTGTATGGTTTCTATCGCAATGATGAAAAATCAGCGGCCGAACTGCCTTACAGCATTATTTACGTCATTTGGACGACACTTTACGTTCTGATACTGACACGTGGGAGCAAAGCTGGAGCAAACCATAGAGGCGCTGTTTTGCTATCAAGTATGGAATATAGAAAAAAGGGCTTTTGCCAAGTGGTTATTTTATATTGACTATTTATTTATTGAATTACCAGAAAAAAGGCTATATCATGATATACACCATTATCAAGATATTATATGACCTATATAGGGATATAAGGCCATATAGCCCAGCCCTACTACTTTGTTGTTGTTTTTTACAAAAAAAGCCAAAAAACACCTACACTAGCAGGTCACAGACGCTAGTGTGCCGACATGCAGGTCATAGACAACACGAGTACACCAGCCTTAGTCTCCCAACACTCGCCTATTACTCTTCTATTCTTTAACATAATATCTGACAAACTGTTATAAGTTGTACAGCTGTAAACACTAGGTGGATAAAAAGTCAATGATCAAATCATGCCATAATAACAAGTCAATAATGGACTTCAGTCACATTAAGATACTGCCATTTAAGTACATTAATCACTATCTTATTGCAATGTACAATGAAATAGAATTGTGTAAATTTCAAATAATAGTAGCAGAAATGCAGCCTCCAAAATTGTTCTGTTTGACAATTTAAGTCAAAGACGGAAAAACAGAGAACCCACTGTGTAAAGAAACCTTCTCACTTCTAAAGAAAAAAGCCTGAACCCACAGACCTCTTTCTTAAAGGTAAACACTTATTACTTCAGGGGTGCCTGAGGGGCTGGGAGCCCCTCACTTCACCAGACTGT
The DNA here is from genome assembly GCF_008315115.2 of Sander lucioperca. Lineage (NCBI taxonomy): Eukaryota > Metazoa > Chordata > Actinopteri > Perciformes > Percidae > Sander > Sander lucioperca. The sequence continues at coordinate 13,137,129 of NC_050179.1, read as the reverse complement.
AAATGTCATCTTCTCTTTGACACATTAGTGACAAATGAGTCAAAGCTCCAGCGGCATAGAGATGCTTTGCCCTTCCTTTCTCTGGTCTGGGCAACTAGCTGGCTAAAATCAAAAGCAGTGTTTCACAGAGTACTGACGTATTTACTATAGGTAAAGTAATTTTATAAGTAAGTTTATTAGCCTACTCCTCAAAATTGTAGCCTGGTTATTAAAGAGTGTGTGGTGTAAAATAATATTTGTTGTTGTTTTTTCCCTTTTTTAATGAGGTTGCTAATTGACTTAAAGCATCATTATTATTTTAAATCAACATTTTAAAATATAAAACCTATGATCATTTATGACTAATTAGATACATTTACATAAATACATTTAGAATAGATTTTGTATAATCTGTATTAAAAATGTATATTTATGTTGACATACATTGACACGACAATACAATCCTGCTTTAGAATATTTCAAGTTATTTCCATTTAAAAAAACAAAACAATGCACATGTCCTTATTCTCTTTCAGGCTTTCATTTCCCCTTATCTGATGACTTTGTATTGGTAACTTTTCATTGTTAGAACTAAAAATAGGTAGGTCCTGCTCATTATTAAAGAGCACACTAATCTCTAAGGTCTCTCTCTCTCTGTCTCTCTCTCTCTCTCTCTCTAACATTAGGTTGCCTTCTGGAAGTTCTGACCTGGGCCAGACAGCAAGGCTTCAGAACTGGCAACTGTCTCTCCACGCCATTAATCAGGCACACAGAGGACTGTCTTCCATCCAGATGGGGAGCCTCTCTCCAACCAGAGAAAAATAAGCAGGCTAATTAATTCCTATTGTTAAAGACAGAGGGAGATTAGACGGAGAGAAATTGAGAGGGGACAAGGAGAGAGAGTGGAGTCACCTTTAACGAAGCTCTGAATTCACAATATATTCTCCCTGCATAGTCACTGTTTCTTCTGCAAAATATATCTATGACTTGAAATGCTGTATGACTGAATGACGAGGACAGAACGACATCACAGTTAGAGGTTAATGAATGATAAGGAGCCTGGAGCACTCTGGGACACAGTGTGGCAGTGATTAGACGGGCCCAATAGGACGCAATCAAACTTTGAGTCCACTTTACAAGGATGGGTGAGATAAATGATTATAATTCCCACTGGTTATATTTCTATGTAGCTATTCTAAATACCTAGCGACACACTGATAGCTAAAAACAAATGTTTAAGACCACTAGCTACTAATATAGGGCATATCTGTACAACTGGGTAATTCGAGATTTAGTCGTTGATGTGGTAACAAAATGGGTAAATTATGGATATTGCGTACATCCAACCCCAATACAATTTTGAGATGCTCCACTGCCACGACCACATACACAAGAGGGTAATGAATGAGACGATAGCACAATTACTAAAAGAACAAAGTAAAGGAATTGGATTTCTATCCATGCAGTGGGCTGCCCATGATATATTATTATTATATTGTCCTCAGCATCTGTTCCAGCAGCAGCAGTGGGCTGTTTTCTGGGAACAGTTCTGATAAAACCCACTGTACGCTACCTGCCCAGCACCAAGTAGCTAGTAACAGACAAAGCATAGCATAGCAATTAGCTGGTGAACATGTTGAGAGCATTTAGCAGCCAGATATTTCCATCAAGAGTTGGTGTAGACCAAAAACAGAGCTGAAACGAAAATGAATATTTGACTTGCTCAGGTGGACAGAAACCTTAGACCGTATATACGGTAAAGATGGACACGTCCTCACTTCCTTCCACTGTACAAAAGTGAAGCCAAAATACGCCGGTTACGGGCGCTGCCATCTAGTAATTTTGGAGAGAGTCTTCAAAATTAGGGATTGGACGGTGGAGATGTTTTAGCTTCACTTTTGGGGAGCTGTCAAGCCATCCATCTTTGCATACAGTCCAAGACAGAAACACAACTTCAAACATATGCTGATATAATATCTGGAAATGAAAATGCATCCATAGTCGGGGCCTCAATATCATCTCCCGACGTATGTTTAACTCCCTGCAAAGTAATACAGCTTCTTCATCAACGGGATTGTCGACAAAAGGACATGCCATGTTTTGAGAAAAAAAAATGTTTTATAGTCTGCCTAACATGGTTACTAAACCAACACTGTTTATTTTATTCATGCAGATAACAAACTGCGCTAAAATACGCCTGATACAGACTGAATGAATGAGGAAATGAAAAAGCGCTGTGTCAGAGGGAGGAGACTGAGAGAAACTCAAGGTTTATTGAAGAAAACCTGCTCCCGACCAAGTTAAGTTTACAGGCTCAATTACCATAGTAACTGACTCTGAGGTTAATTTACCTCTTTTTTAGGGCTGTCCTCGACTAAAGAAATTCTTAGTCGACTAACACTTATATGATTTTGTCGATTAATCGATTAGTTGATGTAATCGACAGAGTTGTGACTAGAAAGACTAGAAAAGCACAATATAAATGTAGTTAATGAACCATCTGTAAAACTGAGTTTCTCCACAATTAATCCTGCAAAAGCACCACTTTAAATCTTGTGCTTACCAGAAATGTGCTCATAAGTTTCTTGGAAATGAGTAATTAAGCATTAATAAGCATAAAAAATGACTCAACTAAAGAAATCTTAGTCGACTAAGACCAAAACGACCGATTAGTCGACTAATCGACTAAGAGGTGGCAGCCCTACTCTTTTTCTGAAACAGGCTGGAGTTACCCCTCTCTGTCAGATTTGATTAACCTCTCTTTCTGAAACAGAAAACCCAGAGTTTCCCTCATCTCAGGGTTAACAAACTCAGAGTTTTCACTAAACCTGCTTTCTGAAACGGACCCCAGAGGCCTGTCCTACAAAGCATGATTTGGCGTTAACAAGGTAACTTCAGGTTCAACGTTGGTAATGTTGGAGATTAGAGATCAACCGGTGTAAAAGCACCACCTACTGACCAATCAATACTTGATTGATAACGGCGTCACCATTCTTAGAGGATCCGGAGCTCGGTGGGCGGGGAGTGAGAGAGAGGTGCGCTCATAAAAGTTAAAACATTTAGAAAGCGACCCCGTTAACATTCCCTGATGGGTATTTTTATGAAAGATATAGATTTTCAGCGGAGTGATTTACTTATAGGCTATTTGTACGCTTCTTAAGCCGTGTGTTGCCAATGCGCACATCGGTTTGAATTATGTTTTTATATTTTTTATTTGTTCTCACGAATCGCTTACCACTGCCAGGGTTGCAACTGAAATAATAGGCTAAAGCAACAACAGTTTATGGAAAGCACAAGAGTAATTCTGGTCAGATCTTGGTCCTGACTGATGGGGAAGTGATATTGATAAGCGTTGTGATTTAAGCATAACAGCGTCGGCTTTTTTTTGCGAGCTTTCCTTCCTGTTTTAGGAAGCAGCGACTGTATTGCGTTTTGCCTGTAAAACCGTGTCTGTATTCTTCATATTTATGTAGAATTATAGTTTGGTCTTCTTATATAAAATATGCGGCTCTGGTAGATGTTTGCGATTGGTCATGCTGTGCAAACACCGTCTCTTTTATGTGAACATGCGGGATTGGGAAACCCTGGGTTGATTGAACTAGTTCTGAACCACCGTCGTGACACAGCTTATGTGGGACCGCGGTTGTTAGGTTAGGTGAAGCCGGGTAACTGAAATAAATCCAGGGCATGTTGATCTTGATTCGTAGTACAGGCCTCTGGCCTGCTGGACGTGTAAATAAGCAACTGTTTGCAAACTTCATGAGTTTGGCACGCCGACCTAATCTGCCAGTCTTTACACAAAACCATCTAAAGCTAAGTAGTGAACTGTGTGTGTCACAGGTATTAGACACACTGTGTGTGTGTTCTTAGTCATGAAAAGATAAAAAGAAGTTTATGTCAAGTTTCGTTGCGTTTCCAGATGGCTCTGTTTACCTGGTGAAACTTATAGGTTTTATTATCAAATGTGAATTACAGAGAGGAGTACCTGTTCGACAAAAATGAGGAGGCAGGTTAAACTGTGAAATGAATTATGTTAATATAAGTAAATGAAAGAAACACACAGACGGTTTTCAACATTTCTTTTCAGAGTTATGATAATGTGCAAAGTTGGCACACCACTGAAAAAAAATGATCTAGAAGGCACCTTAAAGAACTAAACCGTGTAGCTTTGCAGAAAAGCATAGGCCAGATGAACTGGGTTTTGTTGTTAAACAAAATGTCTTGGTGAATTCTCATTCCTATCATCTGGGGCAAACACACTGCAGTAACAAACAGTGGATAATGATGGAGTTCTCCAGAGAACTTGCTCAATTATCTCATCTACCCTGAAGCATCAACTGGCATCTGTGGTTCCACACCTGAAAATATGACACAAATGGGAAGAGAGGAGAGTAACAGCATGCTATTATTGTGCTTTGGTGACACAGCATGCTAGTGTTTTGTGCTGATCCATGTGAGCACCAACAACTGCTTAAGGGTGCACACATGCTTGTTTAAAAAAAATATATATATATATATTACATCAGTCAGCTGTTTGTGAGATAGCATCTTTTGATATGCTAAACATTCAAGTAAACTAGAGGGGCAAAATTTGTACCATTTGTAGACTGTAGATTTTTTTTTTTTAGAAATGATCCAATATCGATTACTATTACTAAATTACTAAAACATCCAACTTCACTCTCAGTCATGTTACATTACCCTCACAACTGTCCCCACACAATAACAGTGAGCAGAAACTAAAATGAATCTGATATCTTTCTCACCTTCAGTAAATAAGGTGAGATTAATTATCACGGTATGATTTAACAGGGCCATAGTCATTATTAAAAAAATATATATTACAGAGCTATATTTCTGTAGGTCTCCAACCACAACTAACAGCAGAAGCTTTATCATTGCGTTGCGTCACAATCACTGCCAGACCAAATCAGGTCCTGAAATACAAAATTCAAAATCACTTTTTTTGGTTGCTGTGTAAGCCTGTTATTTGACAGTACTGTTCAGTAAACTGTCAGAATTATAATTTGTTTATTTGCATAAATATCTCTCTTGGATTGAGTATGTTCATTAACTAAAACTAACTGGCCTAATGGCCCGTTTTATGCATGCAGCGATTGTGTATGGGCCAGGGACACTTGCTCTCGTTCTTGTGCAAACATTGTCCCTCATGAACCTGCGAGCATGCTCCTCAACCCCTTGTGAGGCTGTGAAGGAATCTATTATTTTTTCAATCCTGAGGGAAGGAGAAAGGTCTCCAGCATCATTATTTTCCTTCAAAATGTAACTGACTTTACTGCACACCCTAATTTGCTTGCCGTAATTATAGGTCATGCTCCCCTTTTGTAATTTATAAAACCTTTTGTTCTTATCAATAATGAATGGGCTTTAGCAAATCATGGTGCTATAATATTTTGATATTATGAAAATGCTAATGCGTCAGGGACCTTAAGCCTTATCGGCCAGGTCCGATGCTCTATTAAACAGCCGGCAGAAGAAGTTAGACGCAAATTGCTTATGTTAATGCCCCAGTTGTACCCAGACAGCATGAGGAGTCTGCAATTAATTTCATCCAGGCGGTGGATGGACAGGCACATTTATTTCCCTTCCACAGGATGGGGACTCCCCCTCCTTTCTCTCAGGTCTCTATGCATAGAATTGGAAAGGCTGTGAGATCAAGAGATAGAGGGTAAAAGTGAAAGTGCGAGGGGAGCGGTAACTTAGGAGCAATCTGTGACCTAACTGAACAGTGGCAAAAAGGGAGGTCAGCGTGATGGAGACAAGAGGCGAAATCTTCATTCATTCCGCTGACACGTGTTTTCACAACTTAAACCTGTTTTATTAATTATGTTTGACATTTCCCTAATTACTTTCATTTACATCACATCAGCTCCTAGCAGACGATTAGACTGCATATCAATTGGGTGCGGTGTTAGAGCACAGGGAGAGGAGTGGATACTGACTGAGTTATAAAGTGTTATTTCGCTACAAGTAGTCTGATATGATACAATCTCACATACTCAAAGACAATGCTTCTCTGTCAACTTATTGTGTATTTGTAGTGTGTAAATAATGAATATAAAGTTTCAGGCTGTTGGACACTTGAATAGAGTAATGAACATACAAGCCGAGTCTGCCCATGTTTCAAACAGCAAGCTCTGCTGAGAGCAGTACACTTTGATGTCTTGTAGAGCACGGCCTATAAACACTTGATTAATTGACACCACTGTTGCTACTTATATGATCCCCTACCTTCCAAATGCCATACCGTGACAGAAACACACACAAAGTATGCTATTTTTATCCTGCCCTAAGATAAAAAAGCATCCTCTCACAGGAATATGCAGAGGGAGAGAGCTTAGGTATAGTAACTCTGGCCTCACTGCTCATCTTGTTAAAACCCCTCATTGGGGCTCTCACAGGACCCTTCAACTGGAGACCCCACACCTTCTCCTTCACAGTCCTTTTGTTTGTAATCGCATTCTCCCCCATGAGATGGGATGGCAGCATTTTTGATAAGGAGTTTTCCTCAATAGGTTGTGGGACACTAACTACACTGCCAACAAGCTAAACTAGCTTGTTGGCAAAAAGCTTCTTCATATCATAACCTGCACAAAAATAACCGCAATAAAACGGTTACAATGCATTATCAAATATGGTTAATGTCATAAGTAATACATTACTTATTTTCAATCAATCGTTTAGTCTATGAAATATAAAAAAATGGAAGACGAAAAAAATACAACTTCCCAGAGTCCGAGGTGATGTCTTTTCATTCAATCTTCAGTATCAACTAATCCGATTAATGAACTAAATTGTTTGTAAGCTGAGCAAAAAAAAATTCTATTTGGATGACACTTTTTTGCATTCTTTGTGAGGTTGTTTAAGGAAAATGAAAGTTTCCTAAATGCACCTTTAACCTTCAATCTGTCTGCTTGAAGTAATGCAGTGTAGGAGTGTCTGTTTAATCCAAATAACAGTGATTCTTTCCATTTTAAATACATAATAGAAATAGATGAGGATGACCCTTAAACATTTATACCTCAATTCTCCATTTTAATTTATAGCCCACCCTCCAGGCACATATTATTCAAAGAGTAATATAAAAAAGAACTATACATCAAAAAGTGTCAGCTTTCACTTATACTTTTATTCATAGTCATGCATATTATATGTAGGCTAGGCTTGACTGCTGCCCGTCTTATAACAATTATACATTAAGTAAGTAGCAGATTGATGGATTGATAGATAAATATAATAATATTCTGCATTCAATATACTTAAATTTTAATGACCTTTTCAACACCCCTACTTTTCACTTACATGTTTAGATAATGCACTTTATGCAAATTGTAGAATTCTATAAATTTTAGATTTGTCTCTATTCATCTTTTTCTGTCTGTGAGAGATGTTCATTGTGAAAATGTGATTAGAATCAAGTTTAAGAGTAACAGATCCGTGCATGTAGTCTCCGCTTCACACGCACACACACACGTGTGCGCGCACACGCACACACACACACACACACATCAAAATATGACAATGACTTCTGTCAAGTACAGAATAATACTTCCTTATTTGTATGCATTATCAATATTATTGACATCAACCCCTGCTCAGGGATGAATTAGAAAATAGATGCAGGCTAATCATCTTGTATAATGTATTGATGTGTAATGTTCTTGTTACTAAAAATCATTAACAATCCACTCATGTGATGTGATACTAACACACTGTTTGCCTTAGCTACAGGGGGTTAGGTAAACATTTTTTTTTTTTTTCATTTTGTCATCACCAGTTTCAGTCCTGTATGTTTGGTAATCGGCATTGGTAAGTCAGAAGACATCAGCTTGACTCTATTAATTACCACCTGATCCTTTCTTCCTGGATAATTAGGTACCCATTAGTTCTAATCAAGTAGTTACTTAATTATTGCAGTAATTAGTCTAATGGTCTAGCAAATTGAAGCTTTATCACTTTCGGATACTTAATGTTCTTGGCAGAGTACATCACAAGTGTCAAGGCTTGGGCTTCAGCAATCTAGCAGTAGAAAACAAAGTTTATAACGTGGAATACATGATATTGGTCTATTCATGTTTTGATATGCATAATGTATTTCATAGCTTTCCAAGTTAAATGCTCTGAGCTGTGACACCTAAATCCCTTCATCTAGTGACAAACATGACGTTTAAAAAACACGAAAACATTTTTTTATTTTTTTATTTTAGCACGACAAAACATCTTTAATAGCACAGACAGGCAGGGCTGGATTGTGTTGTTATATGTACTTGCACAAGGCGAAATACCTTTGGCATCACTGAAAGAGGGCAATGCAAGCAGCAAAGCTAATCTACCAACATTTTTTTTAAGAATGCATGGTATTCAGTTCATTCATTTTTCTTTATGGGTTGTTTCAATGTCCTGTCACCAGACATCAGACGCCAAATGCATGTTTAGGGGGAGGGGGTGGGGAAAGCAATGCTCCAACATCGGGACTCAGCCGGGCCACAGAGGGGAAAGTGAATGGGTTGTCTTCAAACTGCAATAAATTGGGCCTGGCTTGTCTGTCATCACCTTCCAATTAGCTGCACTTTATTGAGTCTGCCAGAGATGGAGGAGGTTGGCAGGTGAAGAGAGGTGTCTGAAAGGTGCCTGCGCCAGTACACCAAAATCAGACAGAGCTCACTTGTGACCCAGACATCCTTCCCCACCTTGACCAATAGACCTTACAGGTAAGACAAAATACATACATGTACAAGCCAACTTACGGCAATATACAGTAGAGAAAAAACAAGCATGAAACATGTCTAGGCCCCACATTTATAATTATATAATATTATAGATCATTTTGAAATAGTCAAGACAGGATACAACATATGCGTGTATATCCCTTTAAGACCAAGTGTAACGTTTGCGTGCTTCTCCATGAAAAGCCAGATGCGATGGGAGCACGTTTTACATTATATCATCGTTTTCAAGACATATAACCGATGAAATGCATCATGATTCGCTGAAATACAATGGGGAAGGTGAAATGTATTATGGGAAATGTTTTTTCAGCGCTCTTAGCCCGCACAAAAGTTTTTTGAAGTAGCGCTTCAGACATGGGCTGACGACCTGAGTGAGGGGAGCGACATTGATGCAGACTACAGCAGTTACTTGGATGAAAACAAAAATGACAATGACTTAGAGGATTCAGACCAGGCTGTGACATGCTTGCTGACATTTTCAGTTATTTCAAGTTTTTTTTCAAAGGAAATACTTTACAATAAAAGCCAAAGGTTTAACATCTCAAATAAGTTTTATTTCATGTTTCTATCTGCTTCAGAGGCAGAGAAATAAAGGTTTTAGTTTAGTTAGTTTAGTTTTTTAGAAAGTCCTCAGGTTTTAGGAGGTTGTTTTCAAACCATGCTTTGGTTTTAGAATGCTTTTTTAGCTCAAAATCAAAATGTTTGCGATAGAGCTCGAATATGGCTGACATATACACTCAGTTGCCAGCAGTCTAATACAACAGTCCTGCAATAGATCCTACCTTTATGAAGGTTATAATGGAGTGTTTTTAATAGAGCTGTTGATTCAACATATAGTCATTTTGGGAGGATGTAGTTTGTGATGCTTTTGAACTGTATTGCATTACACAGAGATATGTTTGTTATTTAGCTTAAACTCATTTATATAAATGGGGCGGACAAAATAATAGAAACACCATCAGAATAACAATACAATTCAACAGCATCACAAACTGCATCCTCCAAAATGAACATAAAGTTGAATCAACATGTCTCTAAAACTAAAACTGAACATTATAACCTTCATGAAGTTGGGATTTATTGCAGGACAAAACAAACGCGTTATGAATTTTTAAAACAGACATAAACTAGCCATCTTTTCTTGACCTATTTATCACTAAAATGCAGAATGCCCCACAAGATGCATTCACAGAAAAAAAGTAAAAGGCAAAACTCTGCAGTGCTCCTTGCCATATGACAGGAGTGTGTGAAAACTGACACACAAGATTTTTCAAATTGGGGCCCGGGGAGCCGAAGCATAAAATAACTTCAATCTCAGCAGCTCTCCAAGGAATAGAGCAGAAGTGCCACCAACAACAACACAACAACAGAGAGGAAGGAAGGGGTGAAGGTAGGAGTTATTAGAGGATAAAACATGCCTCTCCATCTCACTCCCTCTCTCTCAGGAACCCCAAGGATGATCAATGGACTTAGTCAGAGGGATATTCAAGCAGAAAATTGCTGCCTTTTTGCTTTTCTTTGAAGTATTTCCAGAATACATACCGAAGCCCCTGTCCACCAAGGTTGAAAATAACAGCACAAGTGCAGTCTCTACCAGTAATCCTGGAAAAGGGAGAAAAAGGTGGGGGAGGGTGTTGACGCGGGCACCGAATGTTAAAGGACGCAGGGAGGGCCTAGATTGAAACTTTGCAGGTATAAAATTGAAGGCAGCCAGCTGAACAGACACAGTCAAAGTATGGCTATTTTTCAAAAGGGAACGTCAATGACCAACATGGAAACTTAAAAAATAAATTAAAAAGAATCAGTCTCAGGGCCAAGACACAGGGCAAAGCTACGCAGATATGGTTGCATGATTTATTGCGTCCAGTTCACATCCATTTACTTTAAAGATCCAGTTAACTTTACTGTAAAAATGTTTGCTTTACCAGTAAATCACAGCTTGTGTATTTTACAAAAAATCCCAAGAAAAATGGTGAGACTGAAACTATATTTTATCAATTTCTAAACATTAGTGGTTGATCTCTATTATATAATAAGCAGCATTTTGTTTAGGGTCATAGTGATGGTAAAGGTTTTCTAAATGAATGAATGAGCCAAAGTGCACCAGTGAGAGGCTGAACTCAATCCCTGGATAGTAAGGACCTCCGCGGCACCTGGGGGCCCCAGTGGCACTGTGCAGATGACAGCAAAGGCATGTGGCACACTCGTGGCATTATGGATAGGACACAGCGATGGGGGACCAGACTCCTCAGCTCCCTGCTGTGCGGTGTGATGGCCTCATCTGTTTTCCCATCGCTACTCTAATACATCTGCAGCACATTCCCTCCTAATTAAGATTCCTCTGTTCTATTTGTCATAGGATGGAGAGCCACAGTTTTTGGATTAATTGTTGGATAAATCACCACACGCAAGAATGCTCAGTGAGCCTGAGCAAGAAAACCAGTGACAATAAATATTTTTTTTCTCTGTTATTTTTACAGATAAGCCTCCATAGGGAATTGGATCTTGAGACTATTTGTCACAGCCTGTATCTCACTTACAGTATTAATGCTTAATAGAGTGCAGTCACTGTAGTCCTTGTTTAAATGAAAGGTTGTTTAAAATTGAGGGTGTATTTGTCCAGATAAATGCAAATGCAGTTCTGTTTTAAGTCCCATTTATGTTGTATATGGATTTCAGAGATAGTGGCTTTATTGTTGGTGAGTGCAGTTCCTTTCACACGTCTGAGCATTTAAACAGGAACTGCAAACACAAAACAACGTCTTTGGTTAGTCAATGTGATCACAACCTAAAAAAAGTGTTTTGCGTTACCTTTTATTCAAAAACAAAGACAGCTGCATGACAGTTAGCCAAATGTGTTGGCAGGGTGTCTCTAAAATGGGTTTTAAAAAATGCATCTGATGTGATGAATGTATGAAATATAATGAATTGCTATTGCATTGTTACTTCATTTAGGTAACCAAAAATGTGACTTGTGCTCAAAAAAAATAGATCAATCGATAAACAAGACTGCTAATAAGTACAACAGTTTAAGTGATATATTATTTGAAAATATAATCCATTATTTTTTTCTTTATAGTTTTAACATGAAAAGCCTTAATATAAGTGCCATACATCTATGAACATGAACATATAGTGCCATGCACTTTCTTATGTTCTCTCTTTAATGTAGGCAGGCCCGCAAACACTCCATTGTACATAAGTCAAAACACTCCAGGTAAATCCTGGAGAATAAAAAAAATCCTTCATTTTCAGCACGGTTCCTATCATGTCAGGGGGGAAGGATTTCTTTGTATGGTTTAATTCAACAATAGCATTTGCGATTGGGGTTTTGGGCATCTCAAGGGCATTCCTGGTGAAATTACTGAGACTCTGCACCATTTATCACAGCCTGACATGTGTCATGTTCCAGATTCTGGTGCAGAGAGGTTACAGCTGAAGACAGCTCTCTCTTTGTTGAGCAGCCATCAAAGACAACATCTCGTATTTATCAAAAAAAGGGAAACCTGACAAGAGGATAGGAACTACAAAAGTGCTGTCATATGTTCTCTAATGCCTTCATATTCAGACATATTAATCTGATACAATATAGAATAAATCAGAGGACCAGTTATTAGAATGTATCAAACCATAACCCTGGTTCATTAGTATGTTTACAATCTGGTAAGAGATATACTACATGGTGCACTTTCAGGTCAAAAGATAGATAGAATACGATAAATACATTTTAGATGGAATGTTGGCGCTGTACTCTGTACTGAAAAATCTTGAATATAAGACAGGATAAAAAAGAAAAAAAAGACGGCAGGTCCCAAATAATAGGATCCAGTCTGTACAAACATACATTATAAGGGCCAGTCCCACATGGGGAGACAAATTGGGGGGGAAATGAAATTCCCTGTACTATCATGGCTGTCATGATACATTCTGTATAATGCATTTGTCCACAGCGCTGCTTTTATCAGCACAACAACACAGCCATGCTTGCATGATATCAGACAGAATCGTCAACTAGTTACACCCCGTTTACATCTTCTGTCTGACATTGCCTGCACTCCAAACGATTTCTGTGGGGGAAGGAGATTTGAATATTCCTAATCAATGAGAAGAGACTTCAGGTCTGACCCAGCTAACTTCCACTTTAGCCATATGCTAACTTGAATGGGGATAAAATAATTTAATCGTGCAGCTCTCTTTATTCTCTTTCCAAATGTTATTGGACCGAATCAAGTAAATTCTGATAGTGAAACAAGGATTTTCTGTAGGGCCACTGGCCCACCGATGCGGCGGCTCACGGTATGTCAGTACACCACTGGAGGAAAGTAAAAACAAACTACAATTTCGGCAACATGCTGCTTTTGTAAACACACAGCTTGACAACGGCATAAGTAACTGCTCCCTGGCTGTGATTGGCTAAGCATCTTTCTATCAAGAAATCCCTGTTTCATGCCACAAAGCACAGACAAAATACTCAACTCTGTGAAGTGGGCGGTTTCAAAAGGTCTGGACTCAGGCAACAGTCATGCCACACTCACCACTCTTATCCTTTCAATCAAAATATTGTTTCGCACTAAAAAAAGAGGTTTCTTCATTGCTAGTATGGAGAGGAGGAATTATTACAGTGACCGATAAATCTTTTAATGTACTGTACATATCGGCATGTGAGTGTCATGTTAAGACGGACTTTTCTAAATTCTACCAGGAAAAGAGATCATACCCATTGGTCATCAATCAGTGATCATTTACAACTATATCTATAACTTGTCCCTGTCTGGGTAACTGGCTAATTAAAGTGTTCATATTATGCTCATCTTCAGATTCATAATTGTATTTAGAGGTTGTACCAGAATAGGTTTATGTGGTTTAATGTTCAGAAAACACCATATATTTGTTGCACATTGCTGCAGCTCTTCTTTTCACCCTGTGTGTTGAGCTCTCTGTACAGAGTGAGACATCTCACTTCTGTACCATCTTTGTTGGGAGTCGCACACGCGCAGTAAGTACTGCTAGCTTGTCAGTTGCAGAGTATGAGGGCGTGCCATGCTAGCAGCTAGGCGAGCATTATAACGTGTGTTACAAAGTGACGCACGTTCGTCACGGAAGTAAAGGCTGGACTACAATAGAGCAGTTTGGAGCAGTTTGTGAACAGTGTTTTCTGTTGGAGATGGTAAGTCCCTTTGGGGTGGACTTTGGGATTTTTCACTTTGTAAACCTATAACGTGCACAAAAAGATATATAACACAATAAAGGAAAGGGGAAAAGCCAAAAAGCATAATATGAGCACTAAGTTTGAGAGTCCACATACAGCCGCTTAATGAATGTATCCAACACCACCCTGCTGTGAGCATCTACCCAAATCAAGGTTTAAACAACCAGGTGAAATTTTGTCTACAGGTTGGTATAAGGAAAAACTTAACCAATGTTATTTATTTGAGAAACAGTCATCTAATCAACTACATATATGTTTTGAGGGAAAAGAATGCTTAAAACATTAAGAACAGTTTATACATATTTGCTATTCAAACTCTTCAAGTTATCTCTCAGTAAACAGCTCCCTTTAAAAAGGCATGTAAAATGTCACTGTTTATAGAGTGCATCAATAACTGCTGACATAGTTTAATGTAAAGTACCACACAAGGGGGAGGGGTGTGTATAAAATTAATTAATTCTACTGGCACTTATTTATGACTTAATATGATTTACTGGTGTGCTTTATAATAACACTGAATGTGCATATTACTGGAGGAGACAGTGGAGTAATTATGCAGAATGCCTTTTACCATGAATGTACAATATTAATTGCAGGCACGGTTGTTTATCAATTGTGAAACACTGTTTAAAAGCTGTTTGGAAGATTGCCTCGATGACCCAGGCTTGTCTCCTATCTTTTACTTTCAACTGCTTATAATGTGGCACAAGGCATCCCTTTCCAGAGAACTGATATCCAGGTTAATAGAGGAGGAAGTGATGAAGGAGATCCCATTGTGTAAGAAAATGTATCAGAACTCAATCAGAGATTCAAATGCATGATAAATCTGGCAAAGGAATAAATGATAAAAGAATATCCTAAGATGATTGTCAAAGTAATAATTTATACACATCAAGGTCACATTACAAAAGCTGGCTGTTTGTTGATCATGCCATTGTAGCAGACGGGCAGCAGGTTTACCAGTGAAAAACTGTAAACCATGAACTTGGTTTTTAGATCATCTGCTGCACTTCTTCAAAACAGCCAGGTCAGGAAGCAATTTGGACCATGTGCCACTGATGTGCCATCGCAGGCATTACTCGCTTAATCCTCTACATTACGTTGGATGAGAATCTGCACTCTGATAGTCTAAAGCACCAAGGAGGATTTGATCCTGGGGCCTTCTGTCTCAGAGTGGCATGTAATAATCATCTGACATAAGGGACCAAGCGCTATGCACTGATGAGTGTACACTGGTAGAATTGTTTGACTTCATATGTGCAGAGCCTACTGAGGCCTGATATTTTTACAGCAGCCATAGGAGTACTAGATATGGTGTTGTTCGGCAGATGTGGACTGTTGTGTGAAAGATCCTTCATTGATGGTACTTCATAACATCAAATTAATTATTTATTTGGGAATTATTCCAATAAAATTTCAAAAGTCTATGACAGCTTAATGTAATTCCACTTTAAGTGATACCAGTGATGACGAATACATTTTCCTGAAGTATGTTTTGTTAATCAAAACGTATGTGTGGCAGAGATCGAGATCTAAATCAAATAATCAGACAACCAACGTCATATAGTCACAGCAAATAAACGGAGAAAACAGTCATAATGAAAACAGTCATTGTCTGTCCTGGTATCTCAGTTGGCATTAAGGCACATACAATGTGACAATGGCCTGGGTTAAAATCTCACCCATTTTCCTTCAATACATGGCATTGCTGTCCAATAAAGCAGCAGTGGTAATAAAATGTAACTAAAGATTTTTCCAAAAAAGCTCATGCAGCACACAGTAACCCAAGTGTTCTATAGCCAAACAATAACGATCCAAGAGAACAATATTTACCTAATCATGTCCCTTACTGAAAATGGCCTCAAACTTTCAGAAGCATAATTAACATAATGGCTTCAACGCAGAAATGATAAGGAAAGCAGAACAACCAACAACTCTTATAGGAGAAATGGTGTCAAAAGATGGATTTCTCTAAACTAAAGGTTGAGAAGATGCTTAACACTCTTCCCTTCCAAATGTATTATTTGAAGAATTATGCAACAGTGACACAAGAAAAACACTTTACTTATCAAAATGCCAGATGTCAGGGTCACTTGTTAACAGCAAAGGAGCCCGAAAGTCAATGGTAAAAAAATTAAATCCTCTCGAAGAAAGGATACCAATGTAAGTTTTGAAAAACCAGGAGACTACACTGCTCTGCTCATTGTGTATTTAGTTTTTTAACTAAAAATAACTTTATTTAACTGTAGAAACACTGAATTTCAAATGACATGGTATACTAAATGATCATTTGGATGAATTTAATCATCTAAAATATTGTCTACTCATTTAATGTAAAGTATACTTTACTACAGAGTAAGGCTCCAAAAGTAATATTTTAAAAGCACATAACTGCCTTTACTGTGAAAGGGTTGCTAATACTGCTGAAGCCACTGAGAATCAACAGCCTTGTCAGCAGCTTTATTCAGCTTTTAGCCAGCTTTTAGCCACTTACTGATTGGTTGTATGGATATTAGGGTTGGGTGTAAAAAATATCCAAAGACCGGACCGGACCTGTATACCCAATTTTACCACTGGGGGTCACACTTGACTCAGCAGCCACTCCCGAGTGGAACATAATGAGAATCAGAGAGCCCATGAATGAAAGTGTAGTGACTCCAGTCCACTTGGTGGCAGTAATGCACCTCTAAGCTGGTTTGCCAACCGCCAATAAACAATAGATACTGTAAAGCTTTGGTTATACCAAAGCCGGTCTACGGAAAAAATAAAATGAATGGGACCCTATGGAGCTAGACGGCTAAATGTGTCTCTTTCACCTGATTGTCGTTGAGAAATCTCAGATTTGATTGTAGTTTTTGCAAGTTCAACATGGATTATATGTCGAAAGTTGAATGAACGAGTACTTATGTCCTTTCAATTTCTTACAGATTGAGTCGTTGTTGCCCATAACACGCTAGCATTCTGCTAATGAATGCTGATTGGTCAGTGAAGAAGTGATTACAATTGGCGATCCCGCTTGACGGCATCCGAAGCAGAACCAGAATGTCAGAGTGAATATTTCGGCGTGGTCTTTAAAACATTAGCAAACCTCTTTCTAGCACATGTATTGACAGTAGGGGTGGAACGGTACATGTATTCGTATTGAACCGAAACGGTACGGGCGTCTCGGTTCGGTACATGAATTTACACGGAGAATACACGGTATAAAAATAAATAAAACTCGCGTGCAAATTAATTAATGTAATGCGGAACGACTGATATGCGTTTCTTTAGGGACACCTAAAGAAGCCCCCCCTTAGCTCTAAAGCTCCCGAGCTCCGCCTACAATACATCCATGCCTACCTACATGTCGAGTCGGTCCAGTTACTTAGTTACAGTACTTTATACACTCAGGCTGTTGCAGCTAGCTCAGGGGAGAGACTGTATGACACTAGGCGGTACAGCCTGAGACATGCACAATAAAAAAAATTGCCTTCTGCATTTTTGTTTTGCTTTTCCCTCCATTGTACCGAACCGAACCGTGATGTCTGAACCGAGGTATGAACCGAACCGTGACTTCTGTGTACCGTTCCACCCCTAATTGACAGGGAGAACCTTACCGGTTAGCTGTGTTGTTGATGCCTCGAGAGAAAAAAGAAAAAAGTGATTCAGAGCTTGCCGTAAAGCAGTATCTCTAGCCGTATATGTGTATGACGTCATTGACATTTTAAAAGGCTTTTTAGAACAAAAAATCGAACACCCAGCAGTGTGTATTTTCTTAGCCTCCCCTTTCGAATGCAACATTCAAATTACTAGACAAAAAATGATATCCAGAGAAAAGTGGATTTTGACGGGTATAGCTCCATAGAGTCCTATTCATTCTGCACTGGCCTGTGAGCGCCCCCTATATGGAACTCTGGTGGAACTGCAACCAGTTCAGAAGCCGGAAGTAACGAGTGCAACTTCTTCCCTTATTAGAAATTCTTTGGTTATACTCGCGAACATGCACAGAGACGTTTATGCTCAACGCATTGTTCGTTGCAGTACCTGAGGGCGTACAAACAAAATAATCTGTGAATAAGCAAGAAGTAGTAGAGCAGAAGAGAGCGGAAGTAAAGGAAAGCAGGCTGTCTGGCAACAGTAGTAAACACATCCATGATAAACACTGACGTACCGCGAAACATTACATTTATCTACCCTAATCATTAACGTGACTGTCGCTTATCTCCAAATCAGAACTACTGTCTGCCTGTAACACTGTTAAGAAAACTCTTTCCATGAAGCCGTTTTTTTAGCTTTGACAAAACGATCCCTTATGTTTTTTCACACTCTTCAGCAAAATGAGGGATACTTCACCGATTTAGCATTAAGCTTTGTATCAGTAGAAACACGGTAGTATTTTTGAATGACCGTGCTTCCCTCCCTCATGTCCCCCTGAGAGGGGAGATCTCTGTATTGTGGGTCTGGAAAAATTTATACCGATGACGCAAAAATCGTCGTTTTACGTCATCGGTATAAATATTTCCAGAGGCAAAGGACTACAGCCAGTACTTCCGCATAGCCCATAGGGGGTTGGATTCCGGGCTTTTTCCGGAGATTGCCGAGGTAAAAACGAGTGTCAGCCATCTTGAATCATCGCTTAGCTTCTCAGCAGAAACAGATTTAGTCATCCCGAAGGAAATTTTAGAACAATTATGTGCATTCAAACTACCGCACACGTGTACCAACGGGATACATTGGTACAGATCGGAGAATATGCAGGACACTTTATTACAGACAGAATACTTGACACAGCTTTGCCCGCCTGCTATGGAGACCAGCGGTGTTGCTCGATGCCTCTGGCCGGTAAAGGGACATCATCAGCGGGGGACGTTGAACGAGTGTGCCGGTGGAAAACTAACGTTAGCCGGCCACCTGTTCCATCAATCCTGCTTGCAAGTGTCCGCTCATTAGACAACAAACTGGACAACATCCAACTTCAATGAAACTCCCAACGTGAGTTCAGAGACTGCTGTGTTTTTGTTGTTGTGGAAACATTGCTGAACAACAGCTATCACCGGGTAAGACTAGTGGAGGTGGGCTGTGTTAACACGGACTGGTACTTGTATCCAACTAACTGCTTCTGCTGGTGGAATTTGTGACTGTTAAATGCCGACCATTATACATTACACGCAAATTTGTATACTCGGTGATACAGCCCACCAAGCGCTAATGCTAGTAGCTAGCTATGTGTTAGCTGAACTTTACGGAGCATATCATGTGTGTGCACTAAATGTAGCCTGTTTCGTATGTCGTTTTTATATAAGCCACGGTGAAACGTTGTTTCGTGTATATGGTTGAAATGACAATAAAACACACTAAAGTTGAGTTGACTGTCTCACTGTCTGTCTGTAACGGTAGGCGTGGCTTGGGAGAAGTGCTAAAGCAGCGAAGCAAGTGCATTCTGAGATTTGGTGTCTTTCATCCACATGAGCCAAAAACACATTTTCTGGCTTTTCTCGGCCTAGAAGCCACCAATTTCTAAAACATTTTCACATTTCTACTACATAAGTGACCCAATTTAAAGATATATTCATCTTTCCAATGGTGAAATATCCCTTTAAGGTTGTGGTCTGCACATAAAGAATCACACAGATGTTTGTAGGCGAACCTGCTTGGCCAGTCTTCCAAGCCGACCATGTTGAATTGATTGTGCAGCGCGAGGCGAGCTACAAAAATTCAAAGGTGCACATCCATGCGCCGCGACAACTTGCGGAGCCTTTGCGCTGGAAAGGACAGCTGTTGTGATGTCATTTTATGGCTTGTGCACCTTGTGCCAGGTACACCGCGGATACCATAAACCTGGCTTAAGAAGCAGCAGTGTAAGCGTCACAATTGCAGTTGCAATGTTTAGGCACACATTGCTTCGTCTGTTTTTCGTCTCACATCTTTTGTCGGCTTCAAATCCAAAATGTTGCCATATTGGCACAGTTTTCTTTAAGACTTAATGTTACGATGCTATGCTAACCATGCTTGTGTTAACTGCTAAAAGGCTAGCAAGCCCGTAACCTAACCGCCGTGAACATCTTACCGCCTCCCACCTCTACTTAAATTTGCTCTTCTTTATGTTGCACACGCCATGTTAGTCCATTTATAAACAAACATATTATGTTAATCACATTGTCATATCACTTATCATGCAGTCTGCAACGTCACAGCATAAACATACACGCCACTTGGCACTTTCTAAAGCCACGTGGCGTGTTATTGTGAGGCAGTTTAGGAATGTCACACGCGGGTTGGGTTTAGGAAAAGAAGAACAGGGTTGGGTTTAGGAAAACAACAAACGTGGAAAGGAAACATCACACGCGGGACACAAAGTCACACGCGGGACGCGATCCCCGCTCTCCTAGGTGAAAGTCCTGTGTTTTACCCATCCTCCACCCCGACCAACTGTGCTTCGCGGATTTTCGCCCTTTCATACTACTCACTACACCCAATCGCAAGGTAATGTAAGTCAATGGAAGCCAAACGGCGTTGATAAACACGCTAAATAACAAGTATGCGTCTTGATAACACGCCAATAATGACATACGAATTGGCGTGTCATACATACGCCACATCATGAGATCAGTCTGACCAAAAGGTAGAGAGCAGAAGTAGGAATAAATGGCTGGTGAAGAGTTTGAAACATCTAGTATGTTTTTATTAAATTGTATTGGCTTCAGAATAGGCATTTTGTAGATTTGACCATAAGGATTGGGGTACTCATCACAAGAAATACAACTCAGCCTAATATTTTGTGGCTCTGTAGTAAGCTTTGTCGCTCTGTAGTAAGGTTGTCGATCTGATACAGTAAAAAATCTGGTTCCTTATGAGGAAAAACAAACGACCATACATGCTTGTTATCTTAAAAGCGGGACTGCTCAGTTGAAAAAAGTTAGTGAATAATTGGCATCAACACCTTTACCACCTATACTCCAAATCCAACTTAAATACGCTTTTTCTTTACAGTACTAGGTGGTAAACCTGTAATTTTACTTTGATTAAAAATAAATATATACAAAATAACTACTTTTACCTGAGTTAAAGATATTGTTTTTCAGCCAACTAGCAGGATTATTACTGGCAGTTTTGTGCTGCAGATCAATGGATCTAAAAAGGTTTCCTTTATTACATGTCACTACTGCATGTATGTGTTGTGTTGCCGTTAGAGATGCCATGCTTGGAGAACATTACATGTACTGCTTTGAGAGGACAGGACAGCACCCTGGCTTACACTGTGCCATGTGTCTTCACTGCCCTCTACAGGATGAAGAGTACTCTGTGATCTATGATACGTCCTTGTGCTGCCCCCCCCCCAACATTTTTACAACCACCCTGTGCAGCACTTAGAAGCCTTTGCTCTACTTTTTTCACATGGACACAGAACATTCTATATGTGTAGATCTAACCAAATTAAATAAGAGTTCAACAAAGTGGTAGGACATGAAATGTTTACTTAAAATGAGGTGTATCATTGCACAAGGTAGCATTATTAATGACTTGTTTACTCTTAGATCCTTACACAGATTTACAAGTGATGATTTTTATCCCATGTCTTAGTGGACTAGGTTAGTTTAGGGGTAGTTTCTGTGTTGTCTGTCACCTGCTGCACTTCTCAAAGAG
Organism: Sander lucioperca; assembly: GCF_008315115.2. Taxonomy (NCBI): domain Eukaryota; kingdom Metazoa; phylum Chordata; class Actinopteri; order Perciformes; family Percidae; genus Sander; species Sander lucioperca. The sequence goes on along the minus strand of NC_050179.1, from coordinate 13,115,565 downwards.
CAAAGGGTAAGATTATCTTGAGCTAAGATCATTGACCTGAGTGGCCGAGAGCTTAACCAGCAGAGCAATTAACTCACACACAAATCCGAAACAGCCAGTTGTCCGGGGAAAATCTATACAAACCTGCTTATCCTCAGGGTCTAGTTTGTCTGTCTTGAAACTTACAAATTAGGAAAGGAGAGAAGAAATTATTTAAATACATACTGGTTGATACACCCTGACTTGTCTTTCCCGTTATCAAATAGCCTGGTAATATGTACTTATCTACACCTATCTCAAATTATAGCTGCAGGCAGATGGTTGCTATAGTGCCACCATCATTATACTGGATGAGACTGGAGCCTGCTGCTAAGTTTCTAATTATGTGACAGCAACTTTTGTTAAATTTAAACAACCTATCAAAAAACTGAAAGTCTTAAAAGTGTCACAGTTTTGATAAAATCATAGTGATGGACTTCCTAAGGTCCACAAGATTGTAGTGTTCTCAATTCCCACATTTTCAAACTTTAGATGGTTGTTATTGCACCACCACCAGGAGAACATTTGATTATGTGTTGTTGTTTTTATGCAGTTGTTGTTGATGGGAAGGGAGGTTTGATAAGAAAGAAAGCAAGAAGGAAAAAACAATAGACTACTGCCCCATTGGGCCCAACCACCTAATAAAAGAAAACATATTTAAGTGGACATGTTGGCATATTTGTATTATTTAGTATTATAGCTATTAAGGGATAAACGCAACATTGCACTGTACTTACAGTAAATACATGACAGCTGGAAGTTGTCATCAACATTAATCCAATAATTAGGTGTGACTCTGCATCAATATGCAGTAGGGCTGGACAATATGACCTAAAATCACAATTAATTGAACATTTTACCTTTATTTTTATGTGCCCTCATAGTTCACACTTTACTTTTCGATAACAGTAATCGTCCAGCTCTGATATAAAGTATGATGCCGTAAGATGAGACATTGTATACCACATTTAAAGTGGCCATATTATGCTCATTTTCAGGTTCATAATTGTAATTTGAGATTGTATCAGAATAGGTTTACATGGTTTAATTTTCAAAAAACACCATATTTTTGTTGTACTGCACATTGCTGTAGATCCTCTTTTCACCCTCTGTCTGGTCTCTGTTTTAACTACAGAGTGAGACCTTGCAACTTCTGTAAGATCTTTGTTGTCAGTCGCACATGTGCAGTAGCTAGGTAAGGATTACATGAGCTAGCTAGCTGTTTCTGCAACTTTCTGCTAAGGCAGGATTAGCCGGGATACTTCTAAATGAGGGTACACTTCCAACTTTGTGTGGAATATCTGCAGAACAGGGACATGTAAGTAGTTCTATACAATTTATTTTGTAGATTAGGGTGAATTTGTGTGTGTTGTAGCAGTGTTTTGCCATTGACAACGAGCTAGCATGCTAGCGCTAGCATGGTTAGCCCCCTCGTCTCGGCTAGTTACGTAGAAAGCCTGCAGATTTTGACCAGCTCACCCAGAGACTGAAGGCAGGACACATTTAGAAACCCGTATCTCACTCAAAACAGCATGGATGTTTTTGTTTTTTTCAAAGTTTGTATGCGTGTGGAAGCACCAGACACAAAATAACACCCCAAATCCCAGAAAAAGTGATTTTTTCATGATATGGGCACTTTAACACAAATATCAAGAAATGTGCCTGTTCGCACATACCCACATGCACACACACGTGCAACTATGTTGTAGAAAACACTGTTTCTGACGTTACCTTTACTTGTCTTTAAATAAAGGAATCTGTCATACTGTATATCAAGGTTTTCTCCCACCTGTCTTTTTAAATGTTTCTTAAGGATTACACTCCTAAGTGTTATTCTGGTAATGTTTATTAACAGGTATGACTTTGATACAACATTCATACAATGCCTGATACGCAATTCCTTGCATTCCAAATGTAGAGGTTTAAACCTTAAATTGATCTCAGAGCACTAGTTACCTCGCTGTCTTACAATTTAATAAGTCAACACAATCTATAACGTATGTCTTCTGCAGTACTACAGCATTTAGAAACTGATTACATTAGCTCATCAATGTACAAGCATAGATCTATATAAGAAATCAGCACACGTTTTACCATGATCCACACCTTGCTCTTACACAATAGTACCCCTTTTATCAAATGAGTTATTATAGCCAGACCTTTGACAATATTAGTACATGACCCATCACATTCAGAGTACAGAGAGATGATGTGACATGCATATAAATTAATTTAGAGCAATATTTTCAGCTTGTTTGTTAGCTTTTTAAAAAGGAAACAGGTGTTGTATTTGTGATGTGTTTTTTTAAAAAGCTATATTGTTAAATGTATCCTTGAATTACCTCCCCACAGTATTTCTCTTACTGTATTCATTCTCTCTCTCTCTCTCTCTCTCTCTCTCTCTAGCAATGTTTCCATCCACACGTTTTTATCCGAATTAAGTGATATCGAATGAAAAATGCCTCATGGAAAGAGTAAAATTCGATTGAATTTCATGAATATCGACTCAAAGGAAATACGTTCGGTCTCATCGGATTTGATCTTGATCGATATACGGCTTATGCGATAAACGCTGATGGAAACGTTATTTGCCGAATAAATAATGAATTGCGATTAAGTTTTAGGTCATTTTATGGTTGCAACCCGCCAAAAAACGAAGAAGAAGAAGTTTTAGTTCATTTCCGCCCAGTATTTCCGCTCTGTTTGCACACATGGCGGGTGTCAACAAAGACAGATGGAAGTGGACGAACAAGGAGACGCACTACCGGGAGTGCCGACACAAATGTCCCTTATGATGCAACGATCGTCTACCACAGCCTGTAGTACGATTGATGGCCAGCCCTTTCTATTGACTAAATCCCTGTAGCCTTCAGCAGGGGTCTAATGGGGACATGAGTCCCGTCTATTGCACCATACACCTGTGGCACAAGGTGCGCTCTGGAGTTACGCAGCGAGATATCATGCGCCTCATCCACTCCAGGTAGGTATATATACCTTCGCATCATCCTCGTTCGTATGGCATTGCACACGGCATAAACACACCGGTGCACGGTGGTTTTGCTGACTCCAAACGTTTCGCCTACTACTCTGTACTCTGCGCATGTAGCCAGTTTGTAGAGCGCAATGCCGATACGCTTCTCGGTTAGAACCGGAGGGCGATAGCTTGCGACATCTGGGGAAAGGGACGGGCCAAAAAAATTACACAACAGGTCAAATGTTGTCTTGGTCATCCGAAAATGCTTCAACCAAAGAGTTTCCATGAAGTGTCTCTGAACCACGATCTCCCAGAACTGTTTGGAGCGTTGTCGTACCCACACCACAGGCTGCCTCCGTTGTCGTTGGGCATTTACGTGCATCTGCATCATCATAGCAACATGTTGCTAGCGTCGTTGTTTTCTTATTATAGCTTGATATGTCGCTATCAGCTGGCACATAAGCACTATTACAACTTGTGCAATATTTATCATTTGTTGGTAGATGGCATGATCCATTTTGTCAAGCAAAACTTTGTTCGCAAAAGTTATCTTGAATGTTGTGCGATTCAGTGCGAAAATGAATGGAAACTTAAAATGTCTAAAATCAATTCGATATACCAATTTGATTACAAAACAGCATGTGACATCATTACGCACAGGTTTTTATTCGCTTTAAAGCCGGTGGATGGAAACACACTTTCACCAGCTTTATTCGCATGAGTTTTTTTACCGAACTTCAGATAATCTGATTGACAAGTGGATGGAAACTTAGTCTCTCTCTCTCTCTCTCTCTCTCTCTCTCTCTCTCTCTCTCTCTCTCTCTCTCTCTCTCTCTCTCTCTCTCTCTCTCTCTCTCTCTCTCTCTCTCTCTCTCTCTCTCTCTCTCTCTCGCACTCTGGGTGAGGCAACTGAGGTAAATGTGCCAGAATGCTCTATTTAGGTCACACTAACAACACAGCGCAGTTCACTTGCGATTGAATAGCGACTAAACCCTTGCAAACTTTGACTGCATCACGGCAAGTGGGCAATGGACATGGCATTCTTTATGTGAATTCATCACCAGATGTAGAGAGCTAACTGCACGACAAACACGTTTGTGCTAACTGCAGGACAAAAATTATACAGTGAATTTACTTTGCTGCTATCCATCTTCATAATCCCAAGAAGCATTCATAAAATCCGGTGATCATGTTGCCTTTGAGCACTCTTACAAAAGGTACAATGTAAGGGCACTTGGGTCAACAGAAGTAAAAGTGACCTGGCTCTTTAAGAAGTGGCAGCAGGAATTACTGATACTGTGCACAAGGACAGACAGAGCAGCTGCTGTCACTTTTAATGGCATCAGAGATTGCTTCAGAAGCACCACCACTGGCTTTAGGTTCTTCTGTGATTGTAAGAGCTGGACAAAGTAGCCCAAGCTGCTCTACTTTGTTTCATTATGTGAAAGTGTCATCCATCGGCAGGGATGGATGCTATTTTATAAATTTGAAAATATGTCTCACGGTGAGCAAGACCTTTATGTCGCTACATCATTCTTGCAGTACATTGTAAACACTGATTTAAATGTGACAAAAATGTCCTAATGATCTGAATATCCAAAAGAAATCCATGGCCTTTGGTGGACACTTTCCATTAAATCATATCACATATACTGTATATTTTGAGCATGGGTGAACACAGTAGCAAGCCACATGATCCCAAAGTCTCTAAATAGCTTATTTCTTCTTAGACTATGCCAGTTTTACATTCAATAAAAACGAGAGCTTTTTAAAAATGTTCATCTCCATGGTCTGACTGTCGTATCTCATCACTACAGTACAGTATATGATGGAAGTTGTGCTGTGTTGTCCTGTCACTCATAATATACTTGCTTTCACATTAGGAGGGCAGCAGTGACAAGCTGGCAGTGTGTGTGTGTGTGTGTGTGTGTGTGTGTGTGTGTGTGTGTGTGTGTGTGTGTGTGCGCGCGCGCACGCACGCACGCACGCACAACAAGCTGCACTAATCTGGCATGATCTGTGACTGCCCCTCATCATCTCATTGGGTGTGAGGTCTTGGGTGTGGTTATTGAGAACACTGATCTTAAGTGGGGCTTCTGCTTTTTCACTGATTATTACTCACTGGGCAGCTGTGGACAGGATCAGTGAGCTGTTAGACCTTGTTTAAGTGATGCAAGTTTAGATATTGCATGGCCAATGCTGCAATCAAATACTAAACACTAAAAAAATCATGTTTATGTATAAGTGTCTCCCCTTGCCAAATGTATCTGTGCATAGGCTAGGATAGGTTGATTTCCATAAAAGATTTCTCATCTTAACTCTGTGTTCACAATCATTTGCAGACGGGACCCTGTATGTGTTGAAGTTCAGACAGCAAGAGCATTTGTTTTTCTAAAAGAGTAAAAAAAAAATTAAAGTTCCATTCTGTTTTTCATAAGCTAAACAAAGCATCTAGTATTGCAAGAAAGTGACTGTGTAGTAATGTATAGTAAGTATAATGCAGATTTAGTTGAAGAAGTAAGGGTCAGTGTGTGTGGAGAGTATGCTAGAGGGATGCTAGAGGGAAGCAGACATACTAGTTCAAACTCTGAGAATAAGCAGGAGATGAGTGTCAGGACCTGTTAGAGGTTTAGAAGTACTACCCACAGTTTACACCCATGTCCAGGGGGGCCTGAAGTCCCACCCCCAACCTCCCCCTCCAAAACCTTTGCCCTCTCCAGTTTAGATGTCTTTGGGGTTAATTCCATGTCCTGGAGCTGAAACAACAGGATCACAGCCACAGCACTAATACTCAATAGACACTGACCTACTTTGTTGGATTATACGGGGGGAAAAACGGATTCGCTGCCCTAATGCAGGCAATGAAAACGATCTAATGGTCCTAACTGCTCTGTTTAATCTGAAAGCATGCTCATGTTATTAATTTCTCATTATGGGAATGCAGTTCTGATGATGGGATTAAATGCCCTGCTCTGGCTCTCTTTCATTCAGTGACCTCCCCACAGAAACACAAAGGCTAAAAACCATCTGGCTGGACGCTTCCTCATGTCCCTTGTTTATGTCTCATATGGGTTTGTTTTTTGTGTGCGAGAGGCAGTGGGTTACTCATCCATGTTAAGATTTCACAACAATTTGAATCTAAGACAGCTGAAGGGGCTGAATCTTTGTGAATAGGCTTTAACAATAAAACAAAAAATGTATGACTGTGCAACAAATCTCTCTGCTTTGTCTCTAAGTAAATTCTATAATAATTTGTCACATTAAAATATGCATCTTTTCTCCATCTGGCAGATACATTAACATCAACATAAAACAATACATTGTTTAAGGCTTGTATAAATGGCTTTACAAGTTGTTTCTTTCTGCGCAAATTAATGCTCAAATGGACGTAGAGTGCCCTTGGCTGCTTGTACATCCAATTTGAACAATCAAAATCTATTTTTCTGGTCCATTACATCACCACCAGGGGGCACTTGATTCATCAAGCATGCAGTGTTGTGTTTGACAAATTGCCATAGAGGTAACACGTGTATCCAGCAAGGGAATAAGGGAATAGGACTGGGTTTACAACCAGCCTCCCACTTATCCACCCACCCCTGATTTTCTATGTATATTATCTGCTATATCATGACAGCCAGCAGCAGCAGAGGAGGAGATGCTTTAATAATATTGCCCCTGGTCCATAACTCAGTTATTACTGAGTGCAATAGTTCTCCTAACCCTAAAAACAAGTTATTGGTCAGGGAGGTAGGAGAGAGTAAATGTATATCTTAAATTAGGCATACAAGTAGTATTGTATCCAAAGGTACAATAAAACATAAATGCTTCTCTGGAAATACAAAACAGTGCTTCCCTTCTCTTTTTTTAATCTACAGCTACATTATTGGCAGTAATTGGTAATTACAACAAAGACCTACCTAGGATGTAAAATAGGGATGAAAAGTACATTGGCCTTATAATTAATCCAGTATTGTGATTTTTGCCAACATATAATAGAGTATATGGATAAATGAAATGATCTTATACAGTAATGTAGGGGACTGCACATAAACTTGCTGTAAAGTAATCAGAATATACTGGTCTATATTTACCTTCATCTTTATCAACTACGAAAAAACTAAAACATATTGTACAGCATATATATGCAGAGAAGCTTGTAGTCGTTGCATTTTTGCCTATCTATCACAGCAAATTTGGATATGAAAGGAAACAATTCAAAGGGCTGAATAAGCATAAAATATGTCTAAACCTGAAGCTTTCAGTATACCTAATAACATAAACATGACATGTAATACATCATATCACCCATTACCAGTTAGCCATATAAAACAAGATGAAAATATGCAGGCTATTGATAGATCAGAAAAGGTATTTGCATTACCCTGTGGTATTTTCTTGTCAGTCCCACTGGCAGTGGTTGTAACAGTGCATGTAAGATGTTTTGAAACACAGTGTTTTAAGGCTGCATTACAAATAAATCCTCCTTTACTGCTCTGTATTTTAACTAGTGCACAATATTGATGTCAATGTGGAAATTCCTTTACATTTTGAACATTTATAAAATGTCATGCATTTCTCTCTTAAAGCACAAAAAATACAAATTTGTCAATTTGTTGTAACAAATTCCAAATGTGATATTTTTAAAAGCACAGCTATAACGACTATATTTAAAGCTTGTGCCTTTAAGTTCAAAGAGTAAACCCTGGGGGGCGAGAGCTATAAATTATTTGCAAGGGAAAGGGCATGATGCATCTTTTAACATGTGCAGTCATTTCAGAGTGCAAAACCTACAAATGTCATGTCCTCTTAAGATCAAAAGTAATTGGTCAGGCTGCACAACAAGGTACAGGGGTAACGAGGCAGTTTGCCAGTGTAACCGACTCAAATGACATACTGTGTAGCATGTCGGTGAGCTAATAGACCCAATCGCACAAGGAGAGACCAGTTTTACTCTGTCTTATCAAATTAAACTAAAGAGGTAGACTACTTTCTTCACCAATAAGCAACATTATTCCCCTGTAGGAGCTGATTTTTCAAAGCTACTATGGCTTCACGTCCATTAGTAGGCATATTAAAATTAAACATACTACTTATTTTATTTACAGTGAGGCAGTATTTTTCATCTCATAAAAATGCTGCATTTTATTAAAAATGGGATGTATGAGCATGACATGGGACAATTCATAGACCTACAGAGACAAGTCATTGCAGTCCAGTGTTCTAGGTAAGCCGAGGAGTGACATTCAAGTGTAAAGGCCATTAGGAGGGCAAAGAGGGGGATGGTTCGCATTAGGGTTGGCTGATGGAGCAGTGACCAGAGCCTGTGGTGCTGCGAGGAAGAGGGTGACGACAAGAGAAGCAGGTGATGTGCTCCAAGTGGCCCTCCACCACTTTGCAGCCTGCAGTGTGGTTCTTCATCAGGCCTATATCAACTTCAACTCTGGGGTTTCAAGCAGAAATGAAAAATAAAATTGTATGTTGTAGATTTTCTTGAGGTGTAAAAGCTGTATAACATAAAAGTAAAATACTAGTATAGCTTGTTTATTATTGTTTTTAAGAAATTCATAAAATAATAAATGGTGCTTTTTTTTTGTAAACTGTCAAGCATATATATACTGAATTAGGTTTTTTTTAACTTTTATGTATTTGAAGTGGGCACTGAGTAGCTGGATTATGTAATCAGGGTGCCAAGCATCTTCTTAGTTACTTACTTATTTTTCATTTCCATCCTTGGCACAACAAAAACATATGTGGGCATCTTAAATGACATCTTTGTGTCAAACAAGTCATTAAATTCATCTGATGTGATGGAACTACAAGTTAACTTGGCAAACAGTGGAACTGCTGTTGGAAGGTGAAGTTGATGTTGCTTCATACGCAAGAGCATGACTGTCACCCTCCCATCAGTTGGTAAGTGGGTCACAGGACTGTACATGACCCAGACATGGGTCTTGCCCCTCAGGGTCATGGGCCAGTCAGGCATGATGTGCCAACTGAGCGCCTCTGATTTGACTCCCAGTTAGGTGGCCTGAGCTGAGCCCCTGGCTCGCTCTACTGACACAAGGCACAGTCTGTAAGGAACCCCAGGGTCCACACAGTCACAGTTGCATGTCTTCAGAAGGACACTGCTATAGTGTGCTTGGACTGACACCACTAGTATCTCCACTTCTCTCTCTGGCTGTCTTACATTAACTAACACATTTGATTTATTAGTGTTTTAATACTCAAACAATTCAATTAAATGTTACCAATTCCAAAAGGTTTTATACCAATTCCTGCCAGGTTTTTGCTCACTTTCTAAAAGGTTATACAGTGAAATAAGGAGCAAGTATGGATGCAAAAACCTATTCTGACATTTGATTATATTTTTGTCATGTAATACACCCAAGATAATCAGAGTAATTATGTAATGGTACAGAGTATCCTGTAATATGTAATATGTTCTGCAAAACTTTAAAATACTGTATGTTATGTAAGGTTGAGTCCATCTACGTTCTTTTCTTCTTTTATAAATGGAAACATGAGGCCATGACGACCGCCATCAAAGTTACTGTACTGTACTCTACTATAGCAAAGTTATCATACAGAAACCTACGTCAGGTTGGGTGGGAAAAGGTTTTAAGAAGGGCTTGGGAAAACAGCATTTTGATGCTAAAACATACTTACTTCAACCAAAATGTGAATGTTTGGATTTTAATACATAAGGAACACTACTGGGAAGCTACAGAAAAAGAAAAAAAAAGAAAAGAAAATGGATCCGCCCTTTAACGCCATGTAGCAGGATTTAGGCACTATCTTGCTTGAGTATGTCTTTAAATTTTGCTTTTATTGGTTGGGAGAGAAATATTGTTTTACTTGCCAACATAGCAGAGATCGCCCAACCTGATAAGACTCTTTTCAGAACATGTAGCATGCTGTTAGGCACTGAGGAAAGCATTTCTTCAGTATTGAGCACTTTTATGTGGCCATAAAAACACTATTTTAGCCAAGAAAAGTAAAAAAACAAAAACAAAGCTATTCTGTCTTACCTGCCCAATGCCTGCTGATTGAAATCACAGTATTACAAATAGGGCAGACATCAGTCTGCCGGTGGGGCCCCCTGCAGTGACAGAAAAGCTTTTTCCAGAGCTGGTTGATGGACATGATTTATAAAGCTGTTGCAAGAGAAAGAAAACTGGGCCAAAATGGGCAAGAAGACATAAATAACATCTAGAATACAGTAGGGAGGCTTTGAAAATATCTGTGCAGAATAAAATGTCTGACTATTAGCAGTATCCATGTACATTAATGTGTAGAAACGAAGCATGGCAGGTTAATCTCCTTAATGAAACTACGCAAGAGCAAATACAATTAGAGTCTGAGGCTAGATGCATCCAGCAACCAACCAAATGCTGCTTGGTCAGAAAGTTTGAGTGGGGGATATTAGAACACAATACTAATTAATTCAACTGGCCTATGTAACCCTAGGACAATTCGTACTCCAGACTCTAACATCTTTATTGATCTTGGGAATGCTTCAGTGGACTCCCTGAGCTTATCTTGCCATTAAAAGCATCTCTTGCGACGAACCACGACTTAATTAGATGACAATCACTGTTAACAATGCACAGCTAACATCAGTCAGTGATATATTTCAGTATCTCAGCAGGGACAACTCACATCCTTCGCTTAACCAGCTCTTTACAAGATAATGTAGTTTTATACCTTCATAATAAAAGGATGACGCACAAGAAGAATATCAACGTCATCATCATGACTTCATATTTTTGCACATATGTACTCACAAGATGTTATTGCTGTGCTGCAAAGCTGAAAATGACAAATAGTGAGGTTCCTGTGACTATACCAAAGTTGATCCTACAGTAGGTTACAGCCTTCTAATCACAATCAGCCATGCAGTATGGCAATATGAGCAATGTATGAAAACAACCACTGGAGGGCAGCATACAATTTAAACACCATGACATTGTATATTTTACACACAATATTATATAATGAAGAGGAAGAGGGTGTTTACGAAAAAATGCAGGTATTTTTCAAAAAGGCAGTGTGAAAAAAAAACACATTCAAGCTACTTATATTGACAAATGAATGATATTGGCACTGGAATTTCCCATTTTTTTGGGATCAACAAAAATCAATCTATCTATCTATCTATCTATCTATCTATCTCTATATATATATATATATATATATATATATATATATATATATATATATATATATATAGAGTGAGATATCAAACTTAATTGTACCTTGTGGACAGAGCTACAAAAATGGATGCAATGTAGAAAACAGAGAGGTAAAGTACACTACTATTACACTGATATTTGTTTTCAAGCATATGATTGTCCATTCACAATCAAGAATAAGGAATATTTGACCTGCAAAGCTAAAACTTAATAAAGGAGGGAGACAGTATTTTTGGCATGGGGCATAGGTGAAGGCCAAGGACTAATAGCAATGAGGGATTTGTCAGTTATCCCTGTATTTAATAATCCCTAGCTCTCCATTTTCTGCTGTTTGTTTATATTAACCTCTGGTTGAACCCTCTTTAGTGGCAGCCTCTTTTGCCAGAAAGTTCAGTGAACATTCAGCACGGAAGCGGAGAGCATGTCATCTCAAATCTATTATCCCACAGGGGAGATTGCAGCATCCAGCAGTCTGTGTGCCTCTCTCACAATCCCACACACTAGGTGAGCTTCCAACCCACACATTTTCCATACTGATGGTGCATGTAACTGAGATTATTGCATACAATGGATATGACCTCATTTTTTTCACTCAAGCCTAATAATCTCATCATACCATGCACTATATCACTCTACCGCAAGGCTCCACCAAGCTAAAAAGCTAAAGCTTAGGAAACAGAATAGATGGCGTTTCTAATTATTGATTTCCTTCATATTACTTATTTTATGTGGAGTCATGAGAGATGAAAGAAAGAGAATACTATGTAAAAATACACTGTACTGTACATGCATGTAGTTCACAACCAAAATTTACACAAACAATGGCTGCAGGAAAAAGGAAAATTGAATATATAAGGATACTGTATGAAGTTCTAAACTTCTGACCAGTGGTGAAAAATATTCACCTTTTAGGAAAAAGTAGCAATACTACAAAAAAACAATAAAGTAGGTTGAGGTGAAGCTAATTATAAATACTTTATATACTTTTGGATAGTTTAATCTAACCCTGATGTTTTATAAAATGATCAAATATGTCAGATAAATGTAGAGGAGTAAGAATTACTACATTTTTCTTTAAAATGTAGTGGATTAAAATACACAGTAGCACAAAATACAAAGTACACTACTAGAGTAAATGTAGTTAGTTACTTTCTACCACTGCCACCAACATGTTCTCTACTCAGCCCCTAAACAAATGGATAGGTCACGTACCAGAAAACAATGCATTTGATTTGATTCTTAGAAAACAAAGAATCACCTTTGACTGAAACATTGAAAACAAACAATACAATACATGCTTTCTATTGTTTTGAGTTTTTGGCTCCTTTTTCTTCTACTGTGTCAACAGTGTATAATTCCGCACTTTTTCGGGAATTCATTTTTCAGGACATGCACAGCATATTTAAGATGTATTTATTAGGACAATGCACATTAATCAACATTTCTGTAAATGAAAAACCCACACAAACACGGGGAAAACATGCAAACTCCGCACAGAAAGGCCCTGCCCGGACTGGGGATCAAACTGAGAAAACAGAGTGCCTACTTGCTGTAAGCTACCATGCCACCACTTTTCACTATTACTTAGATATTAAAATATTGTGTTGCTGAAAATTAAATTAAAATGTGTTACTTTCAAACTTCATAACAGCACATCATTCTTAATTTCTGCAGATTAACAACAGCTTTGTGTAGCCGTTTGTTTGCTCTCCTACAAGCTGTGTAAATATTCTTCTAATTGAGGGTTGTTGGTTTAATATCTAAGAACGTATGACTGATGCAGACGTGTTTACAACAGCTGGTCTTTTAATAATCCAACAGTAAGATAAACATCATCAGTTTAGCCAATTTATTGTCATGGTATGAGCATAAGCTACAGTACCTGTTCTCAAAAGTTGGAACCAAAGAGCTATCAAAAAGCGTCTGTCTGTCTGTCTAGCTATGTTTCCATCCACACGTTTTATCCGAATTAAGTGATATCGAATGAAAAATGCCTCATGGAAAGAGTAAAATTCGATTGAATTTCATGAATATCGACTCAAAGGAAATACGTTCGGTTTCATCGGATTTGATCTTGATCGATATACGGCTTATGCGATAAACGCTGATGGAAACGTTATTTGCCGAATAAATAATGAATTGCGATTAAGTTTTAGGTCATTTTATGGTTGCAACCCGCCACAAAACAAAGAAGAAGAAGTTTTAGTTCATTTCCGCTCAGTATTTCCGCTCTGTTTGCACACATGGCGGGTGTAAACAAAGACAGATGGAAGTGGACGAACAAGGAGACGCACTACCAGGAGTGCCGACACAAATGTCCCTTATGATGCAACGATCGTCTACCACAGCCTGTAGTACGATTGATGGCCAGCCCTTTCTATTGACTAAATCCCTGTAGCCTTCAGCAGGGGTCTAATGGGGACATGAGTCCCGTCTATTGCGCCATACACCTGTGGCACAAGGTGCGCTCTGGAGTTACGCAGCGAGATATCATGCGCCTCATCCACTCCAGGTAGGTATATATACCTTCGCATCATCCTCGTTCGTATGTCATTGCACACGCCGTAAACACACCGGTGCACGGTGGTTTTGCTGACTCCACATGTTTCGCCTACTACTCTGTACTCTGCGCATGTAGCCAGTTTGTAGAGCGCAATGGCGATACGCTTCTCGGTTGGAACCGGAGGGCGATAGCTTGTGACATCTGGGGAAAGGGACGGGCCAAAAAAGTTACACAACAGGTCAAATGTTGTCTTGGTCATCCGAAAATGCTTCAACCAAAGAGTTTCCGTGAAGTGTCTCTGAACCACGATCTCCCAGAACTGTTTGGAGCGTTGTCGTACCCACACCACAGGCTGCCTCCGTTGTCGTCGGGCATTTACGTGCATCTGCATCATCATAGCAACGTGTTGCTAGCGTCGTTGTTTTCTTATTATAGCTTGATATGTCGCTATCAGCTGGCACATAAGCACTATTACAACTTGTGCAATATTTATCATTTGTTGGTAGATGGCGCGATCCATTTTGTCAAGCAAAACTTTATTCGCAAATGTTTGCTTGAATGTTGTGCGATTCAGTGCGAAAATGAATGGAAACCTTAAGATGTCTAAAATCAATTCGATATACCAATTTGATCGCAAAACAGCATGTGACGTCATTACGCACAGGTTTTTATTCGCTTTAAAGCATTTGGATGGAAACACACTTTCACCAGCTTTATTCAAGTTTTTTTACCGAACTTTAGATAATTCGATTGACAATTGGATGGAAACTTAGCTTCTGTCTGTCTGTCTCTCTCTCTGTCTGTCTGTTATATCAAATACTTTCGGATGTCCATAAATTACACAAACTTATTTTCTATGGCTGATTAAAAAAACATTTGCCAAGAACAGTAAGGCAAGGATGGTACATTAAATGCAAAGGCAGATTTCTTATTAGCTTTGACTATTAGGAGATGATGATACAGTTTCTTGCATTTTTCGCTGTTTGCATGGTCTATGTCGTGTTATTGAAGATACTCACATGGACTGGAATAAGATGCATTCACGATGTAAGCTCACCATGTGTAAGATGGTTAAAGATAAGTATAAATAAAACACATGATACATTTCACCAAGAGTCCCGAATGTCCTGCAGGTAATAACTTATGGCAAGTTGCGTTACAAAACCAATAGTTACTGTACATTACCACTGCCGTTATGAGGCCATTTGTGTGACACAAGTTTTAGCTCTGTTATCTTTTATCTTATTGTCAATGTGAAGGGCCATGTTATTTTTGGAATACAGCTCAGGCTGTTTAAATTAGGGTTTGGCTATATTCCTCATTGAAACAAGATCACGCTTATGTAATGCCATCACTATTCTTTTCAGATCTGTGTTGGATAGCTGCATTATAATAAAAGTGTGACACTATTAGCACACTTTAGACAAATGGAGCTCATCAGAGTGGGACAGCCTTGTTTCTGGGCCAGTGAACATCTGATTTAGTCACTTCCTAGTTACCTGTACAGATGACAGATTATATCCCTTGTCACTATGTAGATAACATAAAGTGCTGGGACATGAGATTAGCCTGTTACAGCATATTCTGACTTGAAACGCAGTCAGTGTACTAGAGCCCGACCGATATATCGGCGGGGCGATATTAGGCATTTTTTCCAAACTATCGGTATCGGCATTTATAATGATTATAATTATAAATGAATAAATGAATGTTTAAAAAATAAAATAAAAACAGACAAAACACCCTTCAACCATGTTATGAGTGTTGGCGTTGCATAGTTTGTCCACCAGAGGGCACTCTACAACGTCCCTGTTAGCAACACTCGTGTTTAACCCTTTAAGTTTCATATCTTAAGTTTGTATTTTTATACATTTTATTTATCTTTAATATATTTTGATGTTCCTCTGTTCTGTTGTGACAATAAAACAAACAAGTTTATTTTTAAACTGCATTATCATATTATTTTAGTGAGGACTCATTAAATAACTACAAATAACTAATGTTAGGGAAATCTGTTTATGTTTTGTTACACGTTTCTGGATTTTTTTTAATATATATATATATATATATCGGATTTTTAATTCAACAAATATTTGTATCAATATCGGCCTTAAAAAATCCTTTATCGGTCGGGCTTTGCAGTGTACCTTAAAGAATAAGTTTATAGAGATTCTAATGCATTTCATTCCCATCTCATGTCCCTAGAGCCCTGTGCCACACAGTGACAACTTGATATACAGTATGCTTTTCCTCTTCAACCCTAACACAAAATATAATGTATAGATTAGAGCTAAAGTACTGTATTTTTTTTTTTTTTTGATATCAGAAAAACCTGCAAACTCAGAAGGGCTGAAAAAGGTGACACATTCTCCCTCTTTTAGGTAGGCTAACGTTACCTGCTGCCGAGTGTAGTGTTAACTGGCATCCCGTGCGGCGATGTTTCAGTTCCCTCTAACGTCCATTTTCGGAGCATCAGAGAGAAGCGCAGGCATTTAAGTGGCACCTAATTAAGGCATCGAAATCTGTTGTATATCTGTTGCTATTTGGGCCGGTAGATAACGGTTGTTAAGACACCGGTGCCGTATTAGCACCGGGTCTCGGACCCCCCCAAATAAAAACTCTTCGGATCTACACGATTCACGTGGATGATATTTTCCCATTCAAACGGCGATTTTTGCCGAAAAGCAACTAGTTTGCAGGTATGTGATATACATCAGCTGTAGATGGATTTCCTCTTGACTAAACAACACTGTACTGGTTTGGTACAGTTCAAGACTTTCAGTTAGTTCTTTCAAACTATAGTTCTGTACTCAGACCCAAGACCTGCGCTACCTGCATCTTGAAGAGAAACTGATTTTACACATGAAAGTCTGTTTTCAGGTTTATATAAAGCCTATTGTGGCTCCTGAGGAGCTGCACAAAGTTGGATAAATTGACTTAAGGCATTGCGGTTGGGGCTGCAGTGCTGACTACAAGTTTGAAAAGGAAAAAAGTTAAAAGAAGTGACGTTACCAAACCTCTGTAGCCTGCTCCTCATCTTGGCTAGCAGTTTAACGCTACATTAGCTGCTACTATGATAACACAACCAAAACTGACCGAACTGGTGGTCAAGTTGCATTGAGGGTAAAGTAGGCACCATGTTTTAACAAATGTATGGAACAAAAGACTATATTTCTGATTCTACTGCATTCATTTTAATACCAAACCTGACCTGAGCCAATACTTTACGCTACCAGACATCCTACTCTAGTCAAGTCGCCCTTGATACCCTTTCCTGGACTGTAAAACTATAGGTAAACATTTTCAACTTTAACTGGATTTTCAACTGATTGATATAGTCATTAATATTACATTAATGAAAATGGTCTTGTCTTGGTTCTGACACCAGGGTTTTTCCTTTTGAGCATCAAAGACTTCATTTCCTGCATTCTGACACCAATTTATGGTGAAAAAGTCTTTATTTATGTCAACAAAATTCTGGTGATAGGTAACAATTTAAAATATAAAAATATAATGGAAATAAAGCAGTAGGGGAGCTTTCACATCCGGGACCTGAAGGACCCAAAGTCCAATTTGTTTAATTAATATGAACAAACCTTTATGGTAACTTTTTCCCCAGGAGAACGAGTGACTTAAATAAGGTAACTGCTATTACTGTTGTAGCTAATTTGTACAATAATACAACCGTGTTATGAATACAAAACGGTATGAAGTATAGGCCTATATGTTTTCTATTTTAAAAAAACATAAATGCATTCTACTGACAAATTGATTGATTGATAAATTGTCAGTAGGGGTGTGACGAGACACCGAGCTCACGAGACGAGACACAAGATTTTAACCTGCTGATGATACAGTGATCTATTCCTCCAAACCAGATATCTTACATATTGAGAATTCACTACAGGATGACTTTGATGCCGTTCAAAAATGGTTTTCACATAACAAACTTTTACTTAATAAGAAGAAATCATATGCCATGTTGTTCGGCACTAAATTTAATTCTCTTCACCCAGTTAATAACTGTTCAATTCGCTTCTTGGATGGAATAACACTTGAGGAAGTGGAGGAATTTAAATATCTTGGTCTTTTGCTTGACTCTCAGCTTTCTTTTAAACCTCATATTAATTTAGTTAAAAAAAAATAAACTATAGTCTGAGAACACTATACCGTTCTATTAACTGTTTTACACTACAGGTTAGGAAAAGGATTATCTCACAGCTTCTATTACCAAGATTAGATTATGCAGATGTTAATCTGAAACAAATCTTATCCCTCTCAATGTAGCCTATAACAGTCTCTGTTGATTTGTTCTGAGGTGTCCTTATAGAACCCATCATTGCCTGATGTATGAGTCGCTTGATTGGTTAACACCTAAATCTAGGAAGGCATTCTCACTGGTTGCATTTTATTTTTAAAATCAATTTTCTTTAGCTATCCTACTTATTTGAAACAACATTTAATCCCTTATAGATCAGCATATAGTCTGAGACATACTGTGTACCCCTTTTTCTTTGTTCCCAGAATCTCCAAAGAAATTGGACGACGTGCCTTTAAATTTAAAGCACCAACTGATTGGAATACCTTGCCCACTTCACTTAGATCAATTACTTCATTTGTTTTGTTTAAGGCATCTGTCTTTAATTATTTACAATTAACCTGCTCTGTTTCTAACTTGACATATTACGATTTTTGTTGATTTATTTATTTATTTTATGAGGTGGCTCCTGTTTATGCATCTACTAAAATAGCAGCATATTTGGGATGTATGCAAATTTACTGTGTTTTTACTTGTGTGTATATGGGGGAGGGGGGGATCAGTTGTTGTTGAAGCAGTTAGGCTTGGGAGTGATGTACGTATTTGTGAATGTATTTTGTGTTTTGTATTTACTGTTTAATTGTTTTAAAGACCCCCTCGAAAATGAGATGATTCATCTCAAGGGGTTATCCTACTAATAAATACATCTTTGAAATACATCTTTGAGTCTGTTCGGTGTGTTCCGTGCCATCGTCAGTCGGAGGAGCCGTCGGCATCCATTTGACTTGTTGAATCGGCCAGTGGGCAGCCGGACTCAATGACCAATCTGATTGGTGGAGTGCTAGCCCTTGACTAGCGAATCAGTGCTTCTTCCACAAGAAGAAGCCCGAGAGCTGACAACACCAGTATCTTCTTATTACTAGCCATCGTATTTTCTTCCGTTCAGCGAGTAATGACAACAACAATCCTGCTTGACTACTATCAACACTCTCTGATGAAAACAATGACTGACGACAGTGTGCTCTGTGTTTACTAGGTCTAGAGAGATGTTCCGTCATTTCCGGTTTTCATTTTTTGGGCGACAATACAGATTAGCGCCGCCTGCTCTTACACTCCTACAACCATTACATAATAAACAGAAACATCTGATCTTACAAATTCACAACTTGGGCAAGATTATTCCTGTAAATCTCCTCTTAGGGTTGGAGGTAAAACTCATTAAGTATGAGTACACCCTTAAGGGAGAAGTCGATTTCATCCTCATTAAACACATTTCAGTGTTCCCATTCATTTTGCTGGCCAATTTTCCTCAAAAACATGCTGCTTAACCTGGGCAAGCTTCTGAACACGAGATAACCGCTAGCAAATACCCATGGCATCACTGTGCTTCATCATATTTAAACAGCCAATTCTCTCTTAGTTTCCAGAGGCGTGTTCAGATTAGTATCCCACCAACTGAGAGTCACACTCTGGGACACTAGAGATTTAATACATCACCTTTTATAAGAACAGTGTTAAGATTCATGAGGATGGAGCAGGCAACAGTAGTTTAACATACACTCAGTTAACATACCCTTCGAGGCTAAAGAAAGTAATTAGAACATCCGATGCAGCTGCAGGTAAAAAGGTATGTGCAATTGCCAGGGGTGCTGCTCTAAGAAAAGGTTACAGAAAGAGCAGAATAATGTTGAGTGTATAATACTTTCCCTTTAAAACCACAAAGGGACAAAAAAAAACAACTTTTAAACATAAGTTGACAGACACAACCGCCATTATGGCTAACGTGTTAGCAAACAATTGCTGACTTGCACATTTGCATTCCAAACATTGTGTTCATTTGGAATCATATGTCTGGTTACTATATGATTGCAAATCCAATATTCACTCACTTGTTACCTGTTTTTATCTCCTTCCAACTCCAGAGAAAAATATCTCACAACTGAAGAATTTCTTCCATAGGCTGCTGTTGAATGTGGAACACATTTTGCAGGTCTTCTTGTGAAAGAGCATTACTTTAGTACATTTGTATGTATAAAACCTCTTTAAATACTTAATAATATGGGTGTGACAAGAAACTCAGCTCACGAGACGAGACACAAGATTGGGTTCACGAGAACAAGACGAGACAAGCTTTTGACACTATTTTAAAGAAAACTTCAATTAAGAAATAAGACTGGAAAAATAGTCTTTATTTAGAGAACCAAGGTTACAATGCAAACGTCATTGCAGCAGTAAACAAGGAAGTAGGCTGCTCTTGTATTGATTTATGACCATTTTAAGACAAGGGGAGAACATTTCTTTTTGTTTAATATCATCAAAAGTAAAGTTCGGTTTTGCTTTCTGCTTCTGACTCATTTAAAAAAAAGACAAGAAAAAGAGAGAGCGATCTGCACGAGTCAGCACCACACTGAACTGCACGCTGCAGTCAGCGTGTGTGTCAGGCGCAAGTAAGACAGAGACAGAGAGAGAGAGAGAGAGAGAGAGAGAGAGAGAGAGAGAGAGAGAGAGAGAGAGAGAGAGAGAGAGAGAGAGAGCGGCCGTACCCTCTACGCTGGGTTTTACAGACAGCTTTTTACAATTGCAACTTCGCTACCACTCTGTAAAAGTGAACTCATAGTCAACTTTGGCGGACGGGCAGGGGATCTTCTATACTAATTTATAGTTCCAAGCCAAACTCATCTTCAAAGCCAGATGTATTATAAGACCAACCAGGTTAGACTCCGTCTACTGGCTGTTGCTCTGCACTTATATACTGGTATTTAGATATTGCGAGACAATTTGTACCTCGATGAGAAATCTAGTCACATTCGAGATCTCGTCACACCTCTACTTTATAATAAGAAACATTTTAAGAAATAGAACATACAAATGTATCAATTAAGTCATGCTGGTCATTTCTTGTTTTCGAGTTGACAATGGAGACTTACAATCAAACAAGCAGCTAATTGTTAACATGATCTGCTATTCCTGCTGTCTATAAAGAGTTATGGCTAACAGAGGTGGAGTAATGAGTTAAAATTCTTAATTTCAGAGAAACTCTGTGCATCCAATAATGAAACAGAGAGGATATATATCACCAACCAACAGTATATTAAATCTTATGTGACAGCATCCCACAAAACAGCAGTAGCAATAAAAAAGACAATCTAAGTTCAGTTCAGTTAAAATTATAATTAAAATTTGTAAACTACCTCACAGACATGTGATATTCGCACCCTCACGCCTATATAAATTCAATCTGAAATCTTTTGGGATGAGCATCCTGTGCAAAGCTCAGGGGTGATGTTAAATGTTCTGATGCCAGTATTTCCACTGTACGTGTATGAGGGGTTAAGTGAAGGTAGTAAAGGTTTGGTTGCTTCCATATTGTTCCCTGTCGTCACCAGTAAGCAGCTACAATGTGTCTTGAAAGTCAACTTATAAAACTTTTATGGAACTCAGAGAGCTTAAGTGATCTTCCCAAGCTCTGCAGTAGCCTGCAGCGCACAGGATGTCTGCTTATATTAATTTCATGGAGTTTAAGAGGTCACCAAACTCATTTGGAGATTTTTACTCATTTATGAACTCTGCAACCCTTCTGTTCTGCAGTGCTTTAAGCTACTGGTCTTGAGATGCTTAAATTTACATGGAATATTATATGGCTATGTACTTTGAAATGACATTTACCTGCGTTTTAATGAAATGTAAGGTGAGCAAGCTGGTGTTTTATCTGCATTGTGTGTAGGGAATTGGGCGGCTGGAGCAGGGGATGCTGGGTTAGGGATAGGGGCTTTGGGGAAATTGGTTTATCCAATATTCAGAAGATTTCCAATAAGACAATGGAATTCTCAGAAAACAGCTTAGCTGGAGAGCAGTAAAACCCTGAGGGTGAAACTGAGTAAATGAGCGCACTAGCTTGTCTCACAGAAGGCATACTGATAACAAAACAGAAAATACGGAGCATTCCTTGCAATTAAAAATGAAGTTAAGATACTAAAGCAGGACTATAAAGGGGAAGTAGTTAAGGCTCAGCTTAAAGGTTAATCTCATGGTGCTTTCTCACACTGACCTCCCCTTAGAGCAGCCTGACTCACATATTGGAGACAGCCTCACTGTCTACAGAAGCCTTCTGACAAAGCCAGTTTGTGGCAGTCTTACGTCTGCAGCAGATCTCCCAGTGAGAGTGTTTAAAACCAATGAGGCCTCACATCTGTGCTGGTACTGACCTGTGCTGGGACTGAGCTTGGTCAGGAGGGTAGTGGGTGATTAATTGATGGTCACATCCCGCTGACTGCTGCCCACACCGCTTTGATGAAGAGGGATTAGGTTGTGCACCATAGGCTCAGCTGATAATAGGAGAACAGAAAGGAAATGCTCATGTCACGCTCCATGGCAAGGATTTCAATCAAAGAACCACTTCATTCAGAGAGCCAAGACTTTTTAAAAGAAGTAAAACCCTTAGCTTCCTGCAGCCTTTTTTTTTTTTTTTTGAAACTAACTAAAATGTCAATTAAAAGTTGGCGTCTTTCTAATTGGCTGCATGATTTGGTGTAACTTGTTTTTTGATAAGAAAAAAAACATACTGCACAAATAAAACGAAAGTCTTTGAAATATCCATAGAGACATCATGCAAGATTTTCTGCTCCCATCATGCCAATGTATTTCTCTACAGAGATAATTGTTACACTAACACTTGCAATGCAAAGGGAATCATGTAAATGCATAATGTATCGGACTGATGTTCTACTGGCTTTCATACGTAGAAAGCAGTATTTATGGAGGGAGAGACAGACAAAGAGTATACTTGTGTCTTTAACATTCAATTTTACATCCCTGTGTTTTTATAGTTATCATTATAATACTAACCTGATTCATATCAAGTTAATCTCAGTTACAAACCTCCATGGTCTCGAAAGCATAAGCATCAGTATTTGATGGTGGTAATCAACTGCATTAAAATGAGCATGATTATAAATTAGTCCACACTGATTGAGAAAATTGAGAAAAAACATTCATGCTCATACAAAGGTATATTTTCTAGCAACAATATACTACATATGATGAACATGTTCATCATAGAAGGTGGAGTGAAGTGATTGTTTTGGGGTTGTAAGGTTTAGGTACAGTTTCATCTATCTGAGCCTTTATTTAGCCCCCTATCCTGTCTCGGTACATGCTGAACTGAGATCAGTCTGCAGTTTTCCCTAGAGACAACACTAATGTCACATACTGACTTGGCACACCAATATTTCACATCCAAACCAAACCTATTAAGGATGACTACTTACCATAGACAAGATGTGTCCTTCACAGCAGCAACCTTCACATTCAGTGTTTTCTCAATCTACAAACACCCACACATACATACATGTACACATACACATGTGCACACACACAAACACAGAGTACTGTGCATATTTTTCGTGTTATATTTCATCTACTGCCACATATGGCGATGGTGTTGTCCTCCCTCCAAACACCCTTATCATACCCTTGAAGTCTTTTAAATCATATATTGTCCCTAGACCAGTATTTTTCTGATAACAATGGAAATGTGGCACAGGATAATATCTTTGCAAATTCAGTAAGTGTAAATGTAAGTTACAGTAGCTGAAATAATGCTGACCATTTTTTTCTCCATAAAATCCAACTCCAACTACATTATCAGAGGAAATGTGGAACACAGAAACCTTTATTTCCATAGAACAGTTGTTTTTAATTGTAACCTTTAAAAATTGACAGGCAGTACCACGTCACAATACACCATAATGTTGACTCCATACAGCAGCATAAAAGATTAGAGCTCCCTCTAAAGAGTAATCTTAAGGTACCTGGCAAATTCTCTTAAATTACATAATAATAATAAATGAGGACAAATGATTAATTTTGCACTTAATTACTTTATTCATGCTCTCGAATTAATATAAACTGCCACTTATATTCAAGTCCAGTTTAATTGTTTCAATAGTACGTGGTATTGATTGTAAACACTGCATTGTGGGGTCCACCACATTTCTTTTGTAATTTCTCCAATTTGTAGTATCAAATAGACACCAGACAGCATGTGATGCGTTACTACCAGTGTTACTGGAGTTGATAACTTGTTAAGCCTGGTTCACACGGCAGGATAATTAGGCCGATTTTAGCCCCGATTCACCCCTTCCGACAATCTTAAGGATGCTCCGATTATCGTAAAATAATCTGATCAGATATTCCTGCCGTGTGTGGTGTGTTAAGACTGCTCGTCTGCTCGGAAGGACGTCGGGACCGCTCCGATCTCAAATCGGGGATATCCAACATGTTGGATTTTAGGGCTGAACGATTTTTGAAAATAATCTAATTGCGATTTTTTTCCCAAATATTGCGATTGGATTATTTTTTTTAAGCTTTGTCTTCTGTATTATTCAACAAAGACAAACAATAAATCATTTTATAGTATGAACAACACACAATTACACACTAGACAGTTAAAAAAGTAAAAATATAGTATATACACATACACACACACACACACACACACACACACACACACACACACAACAGTGTAATTTTTTACAGTGCACAGAGAGGAGCTGCCTCCAGCCCCTCCCCCTCGTGAAGTTGCATGCTGCCGAGTGCACTTGTTCAGAGAGGCTATTGTTACGTTAGCTAGTTGCTGGTGTTCTTGCCATGGGATTAACTGTACTAATAAAACCGTTGAAACACCGCGGCCACGCTGCTGTGAAAGCTCCCCGAACGTCATTTATCAGAGTCTGGTTGTTACCCCTCTCAGTGGCAGCTCCTCCACTCCATATCTTTATAACGGAGCTAACCGGAGCTAACAGCTAATCAGAGCTAATGGTTGCCAACCGAGCCTTCAGTTCTGCGTGTCTGTATCCATTAACTGCACATATGGACTCGAACCAGAATAAAACCCTTCATTTTATTAAAATGGCTGTAAAAGTTTTAAACTACAACTCAGAGCTGTTTGAATGACAGAAATCAGCTCAAGGTACGGCGTAGCGTTAGCATGCTAGTTGATGCTTTCTCTAACAAACATTAGAGAAATAATAATAATAACAAACTACAAACTATCGCCACTGCATCATCTTCGTCCGCCATGATTGTTTACTCTGAAGTCACGTTTGATCTCGAGGGATTTTGCGAGATTTCCTGTCTGACCTGGGAATGCTCGGGAGTCAAATCGGTTCGTGTGTGATGTGTTGATTTTGCCGTGTGCTGCGCACCACACACTGTACGACCAAAACTGTTAGACCTGTGATTTTTTATCGCCGTGTGTGGGGTCTCTCAGGATTGGAAAATCGGCCGACAATTTTAAAATCGTCCCGTGTGAACCAGGCTTTAGCAAACAGTGGCTTGTTTACAAATCCAGCAGATATGGTGCAACATTAGCATAAATTTCAAGTCATGTTTCTGTCCACTAGCCTTGTGCCGATTGGCAATCAGATCGTATATCACAATTGAAGGAATGATCGGCAATTGTTTTTTCCTACGCATATATTAAAGCGATTTTAACTAACTATCAGAACTATAATGTCTACTGTTTATTTTCTGATGGAGCGGTAAGTCCGCCTGCTGAGCCACCATAATCAGCACGAGTGACAAATGAATTTTAAATCCATAATGTTAATTACAAAGCAGTTTATCCACTCTTTTCAATGAATATGACACCTAATGGACTGTGCTTCTTTTGGACAGTCACCCACCCTTCCCGGCTGCTGCCAGGGAACTGGAGCAACATTAGGTCAGCCCGCACCGATTAACGTTACAGGGGACTAATAGCCACTTACGTTAACTAGGGCTGGGTACCAAATTCAATACTTTTTAGGCACCAACCAAATTGCCTCTAAAGTATTGAGCATCAAAAAATGCCTTGTCATTCAATACCCAATTTCAATACCTAAGGACTAAATCTCATCAGCATCAATGCTGGTGATTGGCTATCAAACATTAATGTCGTAGAGGCAGGCAGGAAAAACTCTACGTTACACACAGATGGGGCTCACGTATGGAGCTGAAAAATAGATAAAAAGATGTTTTGTTCTTTGTAACGTTGTCATTTCTTTTTGTTTTATAAAATGTTATCGAAAAAGTATCGTTTGAGTGCTTGAGTGTGCTTGTGTAATGTTAGGTTTAAATGTAAAGTGGATAATTATCTGCTGTAATGATGAATATGACAAAAATAACTGCGTTGAGCTACCGATGCAAGACGCTATCAACACAGAAGCATGACAGCACGTCAGCCAAGCAGAAGGCAGGACAGCCGAGCCGGTGTAGCCTACTGTCTACCTGGTGACTATGTCCAAAAATATTCACTCTCCTTTGGGCTCTGATTTTGGTCTCCACCAACTCCTGAGAGAAATATCTGATTCTTTAGCCACTCCTTCACTAGGCACTGATTCTTCCTCCACTATGTTTACCGGATAATCGCTAAACGCGTCTGTCTTTTCGTTCGGTGCTGGGCAGGTAGCAAAAAGGTTTTTTTTAGAGCTATGAGAGTGAACTAAAACAGTTGCAGCCAACATTGAGCTGAAAATGCACAGAAAATCCATTTTTATTTAAATAAAAAATATTGATTATAGCCACTTTGTTGCTGATTTACTTTTTTTCATTTATATTTACTATTATGACAATCTATGATTTCAAAGATTACAGACTACAATGTATCCGTTTCCTTTTGTAAAGAACAGAAGAGTTTGATTTATGTTCTCCCCTATTCTATTGAACTATACAAAGGAACTATCCACCTTGACTCTTGCTCTATTAAGAAAAGAAGTCAAAGTTATCAATCGAGTTGGTGAAAGAAAGGGAAGTCTTCTCAACAAGCCATGCTTTCACAGCCTAATGGATCATACTATGCTGCAGAGCAAAAGAGAGAGAGACAGAGACCGAGTGAGTGAGACGGGGAGAGCAAGATGTTGCTTCTACTGTATGGTTTTGACTGATTATGCATTTTTTTCTTAAGCTATTCATAGAAGATAGATTCATCATTCCAATTTGTCAAGCTAGCAAAGATTTCAATTAATTATGTGCAGCGAAAGACTGGGTGTATTAGGCCTCTCTGTCAGCACTAGTCTGAGTCCCCATTTACCGGACTCAAAATAAAGAGGTATCAGAGAGGTACTTGGATCCACTAGTAATTAATTTGATGAATGCCTTAGCGGCACAAATAGTGGCAGCCGTGCATCTTTTCATCAGACACCAGCAGCAGTCTCTGTGCTCGGTGCTAATTTGAAGGGGGCAGCTCATCTGTATAGTGGATGTGTTTGTGGCTGGGTCTATTCTTCAACCCATGTACTCACAGCCTCCTGCTGTCCAGACAGTGTGTGGGGGCCTCATGTTTTCTGTCAACTTTGTCCTTGTGCCAAGCAACTTGCTCCACTTAGTGCCCAGTTTTTTGACTTTGTGGCCCGAACTTGATAATGGGAGGCCTGCTGGATTAATGGAAGGCGCGGTCATGTTGTTTCCCGGCTGCTGCTGCTGTTGTGGTTTTCCAGACACAATATTGTCGTAATGACCATCATATCACATACTGTACCTGGCAGGTGTAAAATTGATAAACACTGCGATGAAAACGCCAATCTGATTAACTACCAATAATCCATTAGAGGAAAATGTCTGATTACAATCTTTAGAGATAAGGGTGCATCTACAAAATAATAGATGAAGTAGGTAACATGGTGGGAGGTGTGATTGGGCCAATCTTAAATGATGGATCATATTATTGTTATTAGGTGAAAGCTTCAATGGCAGCTATTTGTGATGCACACCGTCAATGTCGACAGGAGTCTCAGCCGAACAAAGAAATAATTGGACTGGTGCCACATAATTCAGGTTCATATTTTCACAAGTGGGGGAACCTCATTATAAATCAGGTCAGCCACTGATACAAGACCATAAATCAAAGAAAGACATAGCTCGAACAATTAGATAATTACTAGACCACCATGTCACCGCTGCTGAGATGTTTTGCTGTGCCACTGAGAGGGAGTAGAGAAAGTAATGAAAAGCACTAAGAACCCACAATCACACTTTCTGCATCAAATGAGACAGCTGAGAAGAAGGATCTGAAAAATACAAGGTATAAGAAGAGATGTTGAAATGTTGGATATGAGCTTGCAATAGTGGTCTAACAATTACAATTTGGCAGCAGTTAGGACCACAAATTAAATTGCAAATTTTCAATTGTTGCTGAAGTTTGTGTAAATGTATCAACTGCCACCTTTGGTCATCTACTACAAATTCTGATCACCCCTAAAAGTGATGATATACATGTTGGAAAGGGTCTTTTCACTACATGATTGCACAGACTGCCACTGACCCCTAGTATTGCTCAAATGTTCAGTTGCAGTGTTTGAACTACAGTATGAAAGCCTGTTACTCTAATTATATCTACGGCCCTTGATTACCCCTAGGCAGCCTGAAATCCAGGGGCAGGGGTCCAATTGACCCCAATTGAAAGTGTCATTTCACAGGATTGCCAAGTTTTAGAGATGCTCTCGCAGCCCAGGATGAGCGGATGTTAATTCAATGTTCCTCCTCTGCTTCATTGTTTGATTTTCGAGCAGCTCTTCCACTCTGCCCCCCTCTGCTCGGCTGGGCGGGTGTAAAGCTGCCTGTACTGTTCTTATGTCAAACCAGAGTGCAAGGAAGATCCAACAGCAGTCAAAAATTGAGGTCACAGTACAAGAGCGAACCAACTGGAACAGATTGTTGTGGAACCTCCAGGCTTTTGCAGACACGTGTTGATCCCAGCACAGCATGTCCTAGCTTTTACCTTCCCAACCCCTTCTTCCCAACTCCCTTGACAGCAGTTTATGGATAGCAAGAGGTTCCAACTTCACTGCAGCATTTTATCATCATATGCACCAAACATTCCCATCCATGTGTAAACTATATGACCAGCACCCTAATAATTAATTGCTAATATTTAAATGGTAGATTTTTATGGTATGGAATAACACATATCCTAAAATTAGGGGTCATTACTTTTTTTTAAACTGCTGTGCATTTGAATATTAAAGAGAGTAAAAGAAAAAAATTACAAATTTGGTTAAAATTGGATTTAAAAAAAGAAAAGAAATTGCAGCGTCAACACACTGTTTTCAGGAGGGAATCTGTGCATAATCTGCAACTAATTTGCATTTTCTCCCCATTTTTCTTTTTACTGTTATTAGAAGCATTTATTGTGTAAGAACACTGTGTACTGTATATTATAGTGGGGGGGGAGAGGGGGGGGAGAGAGAGAGAGAGAGAGAGAGAGAGAGAGAGAGATGGGATGGAGACAGGTACAATGTCCCTGTTTAAGAACACTGGGGTTAAAATTCAGTCGTCTTGCATTAACTGGCCACATCTGGCATCATTTCTGACATTCTGTCATTATTGTCACTTTACATGAGAGCTGGGACAGTAAAGAGGCAGCACTGACAGCAGATTGACCCCAGATGCTGTTCATTTGATTGATATCTCTACAGACAATGATCCTTTTTCGCACTGCAGTGGTGGTTACATAGGAAGGCGTTGGGTGGGGGCAAATACAGGAGAAATGTCACACCAGGGAAGTCAGCGAGGCGTAAAGCCCTGCCTGACGAGCGCAGGGTCACTGGCTCCTCTCTGCCCCCTTTGTGCCCCGGGTAAAATGATCTAAGTGACTCTGGACCTCTGCCACCGATCTGCTGGAGTGCAGGAGTCAACCGCGTAGGCATGGCAGAGTAAAGGCTGGCAATGGATTTGCTGGTAAAACTGCATGTACTGTGCTATCGCCTAGAGGACATACTCATCCCTTTTTGGTGGTTATATTAGATGTTTTTCCATAACTAAGACACATTCCAATAAGACATAAAATATTTACATGCTTGCAACTGATCCATTTCACACCATATATAGAAATATTTCTGATGCTGACAGTGTTTATTTATAGCTGGATAGTTGAGCCTCCCAGATGATGAACAAAGGGTAGAGGTTAAGATTACATTGTTCTGGTAAATTACTTGCACAGAATGGCTCCAAGGCAGAAGCCATATCATTGGGTACATCCTTTAAGACTGCAGTACAGAATGTACAATATGTCTGAGCTAGCTTCTGGTTGTAAGCTGTCTGTGTTTGATGATTGTGATCAACCTTAATTAAATGTGTTAATATCGTCTTTGTCTCAGTTCATTTAGGGAGGTGGAGAATGCAACACACACACACACAAAATAAACTTCTTTGTCTTTTCTTTGACATATTCCACGATGATATTCATAAATTTAATCAAATCTAGTAATTTAAGCATTTCATGAAAATAGCTTGTTATAGTCAATATAGCATTAAATGTTTTCGTCATTGTTTTTATCATTTATTGGTAATTTTCTGCATGTTATGCATTACATAAACTTGGATTAATGTGAACGTAGTCAATATATTTCACAAGTATCTAAAAGGTTTTTATGGATGTTAACAATTAACGAGTAAAATATTTGCATGTGTTTGTGTGTTAAAGAGTCAGCAGGAGCAAGTTATGTGGCAGGCTTGTCACTGTGCAGGGTAATAAGGTCAATGCAAAAGATTAGCCAGCGGCACATTTCCCAGCAAATGTGCAGAAACACACACACTCACACAAACACCACTGTCCCAGCCTTATGCTGCAGAATTCAAACCAATCGAGTCAATTGCCAGAAAACATGACATGACCTTTCAGATTCACTGAGCATCAACCGTGAGTGGCACTGGCGTGCTTTCCGTTTCAGCGCACCCTCTGCCCCTCCCGCCCACTCCGTCACCCCCAGGGCTCTAAACCCTCCACAAATAATTACTCTCGGTGGAGTCTCTACTCTACAAGACAGAGCCAAAAAAACTTGACTCTGATCTTGACCCATACTTAGGGTACACTCACTATTAAATCATCCCTCACACAGGGGTTTTGCTTTTTGAACAATTCAGTCACTACAAATTGAAAATGAGTAAGGTTTAGACATATTCTGTTCAACATATATGTTATGGGTTAAAAGTTGTTGATGTTTTCTGAGAGGTAAGATATGTGGTATTCCTATTAACTGTCATTTTTAAACCAGAGGTGAAATGTTGTATAGGCCACCTGCCCTTTTATTGGCATTGTGCATAACCTTCAGTTTGCAATAATAGTTGTCTTAAATTGTGCAAGAAATAAAAACTCAAATCTCCCAAGTTGCTCAAAAGTATTCACACTTGTATGTGTAAGTTACATTTTTCATGGTGTTATTATGCCTAGTTACACAACGCCATGTTTGTGTTTCTATTTTTAGCAAATGAAGAACCGCAAAACCAGAAGTAACAGAGTAGCATGTTGACATTGTTGGTAAGTTGTGCATGGTCAGAAACAAAGATCTCAATAGTGATGCAGACTTCAATCAGAGAGCAGCTGCAGAGTTTGAAAGGATGGAACTAAAAATCTTTTTTAAAGCCTTTAAATGAATACACATCACTGGTGTAATATGACTACCACCTACTGGTTAAAGAAACAGACTGCCATCCATCCCTCCTGTCTTTTAAACAGTACTCTTGCAAGACACAATTTTGCCTGACTGATTTTAAGGCAAATACTTATGTTTACATTTGGGTGTTTAAAGTTAATGGTAAACAGTAGCTTAGCTAAATGGTAGTTTAACACTTAGGTTGATCTCATAATTGTTACTGTTCAGCAAAAAGGAACATAGTGTTGCTTTGAGTGGCATGGGACTCACAAAACAAGATTTCTCAGTTACTGAGACAAATGTATACAGGTCCTTAACAGATACCACAGTAAGTACAAACACATATCACAATGTGTCTGTCAACCACCTCTTGAAGTGGTCATGTTTAAAAAATAGCCACTACTAACAAAGTGTAAATGCAAAATGTCTCCATGTCACATATAAAAGCTACATAGACAGAAATCCACTTTCACATATGGCTGCATGATTATGGCCAAAATCATAATCAAGATTATTTTAATCAATACTGAGATCACGATTATTTACCACGTTTATGCATTGATTTTAATGACAAAATATTTTTACTGCACATTCACATTTAAATAAACGTCCATGTTGTGCTACATTCCTGCTAATGTACAAATTGTTGCATTAAAATAACTAGGGCAGGATCCGAATATTCAACTATATGGATATTTATTCATTGGGTAGGTATTTGGTTTATAATTTTGGGATTCAGATATTCTTTTTTTGTTTTCTGTTTTTCTTCAATACTGTAGAATAACAGAATCCTTAAAAATAAATGCCTTCAACTGAACCGAAAGACACGTGTTGCAGCAGTGTTTCCATTTCAGTTCAATGTGAGTCTTTACTATCACTTACTATTGCGGTTCTCTTCTTACACCAGTGTTTCCTCTATGTTGATATTACCAAGGTAAAATTTCTGCCGCCACGGTATCAGAAATAGGGCAGACGCACAACAGGGTTTTCGCTATGTACACCACACACCGCCGCTCCTTCAGCTGTTTATGAAAAGTCATAAAGTCGTAATTACACGACTCTGCAGAGCTGTGTGCTCTACTGAACTCAAGCGAACTGTCATCCGCTCTCTTACGCTGCCTTTACACTGGCAGTTGAAATCAGCTCCGTAATACGCAATACGCCCCCAGCGGACGTCATACTACACCGTTGAAAAGCTTCGGAAGCGACTCACAAAAATGGCAGAGAGACTAGAACAACTGATAAGTGTCTGAATGTACGATTCTCTATGACCTCTCTTATACAGATATAAATAGAAAGGCTGCTGCGTGGAGAAAAGTTGCCCAGGACGTTGACATGTCACGTCGGTTAAATGTGATATAGCGGTATAATGTCAATAGTTCGATGTCTGATGCTAGCTAACTAATTAGCATTAGCAGGTTTGTTTATCAGTACCATAGCAACACTGGAATTGTCGGAACCGTCCGTAGCCTTTCACAAGAGTTAAATTTTTTAAACGCATCCGGATGACCAACTGACACAATTTTTTTCGCACCGCACTCGTTCGGACCCATTCGCATGCAGTCTGCGAATCTCCATAGGAAATGAATGACTTCCGGTCGTTTCGAAGCCGTATCGGAGGTGATTTCAACTGCCAGTGTGACACTGACATTATACCGCTATATCACATTTAACCGACATGACATGTCAACGTCCTGGGCCTTTCATGTAGGCTACTGACGTACAACCACATTTCACATTGTGAAGTTATTTTATGGATGAAATTCCCTTAATTGTCTCCATCTGTTGACAGCCCGACCGAAGTTGACTCGGGTTTTCGCACGTCGTCTGTCACTCTCCCTTTTAGCTTTTAGTTCTTCGTTTATTTTTCTTTTTTTTT
This sequence comes from Sander lucioperca, assembly GCF_008315115.2. Lineage (NCBI taxonomy): Eukaryota > Metazoa > Chordata > Actinopteri > Perciformes > Percidae > Sander > Sander lucioperca. Next base: position 13,082,332 of record NC_050179.1, on the reverse strand, counting down.
CTATGATGGTCCTGCCCCAATATCAGCCATAACTACAACATAAGCTCTAAAATAAAATAAAAATACAATTAGGCCTATATAAAGAAATCTCCTGCTACCTTTTACCTGGCTGGATACTCAAACACAGGCTTTTCCGGTGTTGCACTGAAATTTGTGACCCATCAGAATGTGTGACTGTAGAGCCCGTCTGCCTGCCTTAAATCCTTTTGTGACTTTGCCGGAAAAATCAGACCCGGGCAGAGGCATTAATAAATACTATATGAAGACAGTGGTCTTTTCACTGTTACTCTCGTTTGCTGTTACAGGTCATTTATGATCACCAGATGGGAAATTAAACAGTTTTAGAAACACTTAGAAGTTCCTCGTAGCTATTTGAAATTCATACAAGTGGTTTGTTCTATATAAAAAAGAGACTAAACATTTTGTTTCTCAAATTCTTTGACAATGTCAAAATGTCAGGGGTCAAACAACCAGGTTGAGGCAGTGAGTGGACTAATTCCTGGTTTGTACCACGGTTCTGCATGGCAGCACCTGATAAAGTCATGGATCACTGAGGATTGTAGCAACTGACACTCAACAGTGAACTTAAACAATGTCATCAGCAACCTTAATGGTTAGCCACTGAGCTGTAACCAAGAGACCGTTACTCACCAAGGCTCCAAACGCATGATCTCTTTATAAATCAGCAGAGCATAACTGATTCTCTTTGTTCAAAATATTTAAAATACAGGCCTGCAGTTTTACTGCTGAGTAGGGTTGGGTACCGAAACGCGGTGCCAAAAGGGCACCGGTTGCGACGTAAACGGTAGTAACGAGACCGAATAAGAACGAAAACTTTGGTTCCTCATTTCGGTGCCTGACTCATTTTTTTTTCTCATAAGCATCGATGCACGGGACGCTACGTTACCGTTAGCTAGTAGCTGGATTAAACACAATGGCTAAAATGCTGACAGCTTACGTTAAGCGGTGTAAAGTGTGACTGTATTTCCCTGTAGAGGATTCCAACACCGGGATGCAACAGTCTGACTGCAGCTGCCGTTGTCGGAAAAACAACACACAGACGGTGCGTTCACTTGAAACTCGCCAGCCTTGTGGTGCATTTTAAGTTATTGTAAAATACCCTTTTCCCATCTGGTGCTTGTTTTTGTCGTTTACCAGCAATTTACTGGTGAAATAAGTCATTGTTATAAATTATTGTTATTAAATTATTTATCAAACATTTAACTTTGACCATATGGCCTTAGCAATAAACAAGCCATTCTTTAATGACGCCAACTGCCGTTTTGTGCTCCTTTTTATATGTTATATTATATACATTATAAATAGATTATATATATTTCGGTTCAGGCACCGGCACCATTTTAAAAGTATCGATTTAGCACCGTTATCGGAAAAAACCCAAACGATACCCAACCCTACTGCTGAGTTTATAAAGATTACTGGTATAAAGACACCTTTAACGACATCAGAAAACATTAATACATTACTTTGAATGACTGCATGTAAATGCATGTAGACTTGTCAATCAATTCGGAACTGACATGTACCAGTCTTGTGTTTTAAATTTTGGTGGTGGGGCTACACATTTGTCTACTTTTAAATGACAGATTGGACTTTAGCCAAGCCCTGCTTCGAATTGTCCCATGCACTGTGGCCCAACAGAGCTTTAAATAGTCAAAGTATCATCACGCCACTGATGTCTTGTTACCTTGTTTTTCAACATGTTTACATTTAAGATTGTTGTGACTGCGGACACTAAGGTTCCTCTGAAGAAGCGTTCGTCTCAATTATCTGACTTTTGATACCAAAACATTAGCATAGTGGTGTGTTTAGCCAACTCAGCCAATCCTGCAGTGCCGATTTTGGGAAATCCCCTATGATTGCTCACAAATAGGATTGTTTCAGTGATGTAACTGCCAATGAATGTATCCTATTAACAGTATATTTAAGTTTCTAATTCTCTTTTGAATGATTTGCTTATTACGTGTCTTTATCGCCCAGTTCTAGTTGGAGTCATTTAATCTTCAGGCAGCAACTGCAGTACAGTATGAAAATAATTCCACTACAAGAAAAATGCAACAAAAAAAAAAAAGATAGAATTAGATTTATAAGTGTATGCAAGTTGATTTACAAGTTCATTTATGGCATCCTTTTTAACATATTTCGCAATAATGTAAAGCATATGTGATTTGCAGTTAATGGGATAAAATAGGGCTGGGCAATAAAACGGTCTCAAAACGGGCTATATCATGATCACATGTTTTGCCATATCGCCCAGCCCTAGGCTAAAACATGCAAAACCACCAGTATGGTATTAAGAACACACTTATTTGGGTAATAATTAGTTGCAGGAAGCTACAGTGTACAAAATACAATGTGATTATTCTAATTTGTTAATATTTATTATGATGGAATTGATAAACACAGCTCAATCCCCTTTTTCTTTCAACATTGATAAAAAAAAAAATATATAAATAGAGTACAGATCGTGTAAAGGTTAAATGTCAGGACTTAGATCGCTGGTTTCTATTTGCCTTTAATTGTGACCGGCTCTTCCGTTTCCTATCCTCCTCGCTAAACAGATTTAAAGGTCAAGCAAATTTAACCCTAAACATTTAGCTTATTCCACGGTCACATCTGCATCATCAAATTAATGTCAAGCTACAACACTTTTTTTTTCCCCCTCTGAGAGGGTAAACCTTTGTGACACACAGCGGGGAGGATCCAGCAAGTCCCTTTTCATTTACCTCAAAATGAGGAAGGCAGAATGATATGGGGCCAAAAGTCTTAATACAACAATCTTATTTCATGGAGGATACTGCCCTTTCCCCTCTTTTTGTGCCTGTGAAGTTGATTTGAAGTCATGGTTAGTCCTTTTGATATGAGGTTGGGTCAGACCAATTTGCCACCTGGTGAGGAGGGGGAAGTAGGGAGGTACATTTTTTAATTGTCAGGTCACTTGGTGCAGGGACAGAAGATCCTTTGGGCACATTGTCTGTCTTTGTGTGAAGGACCAGCCATCTGAAATCCCCCACCTCATTATGAGAGAGGGAAGATTAATTGACCAGTTCACAAACTGGCAGCCTCAAGACTAGATCAACTTAGCAAGGGAACTCACCAATTAAGACTGGACTGCAGCACCTTTTCTTATACCAAGAGTAATCCTTTTTATTATCATTAGTCTCTATAGTCCTGTAAGGAAGATCAAGGCTAAGTTGCCCTTAGTCAAAGGCACAAAAAAAGACTATAGGCTGTGACAGCATGATTTAATGTTAGTGATAGCATGGGTAACTCCAAGTACCGTTGAACACTGCTCAATAAGGTTACAATAAACATGCACTTGCATGAGCAAATCAACAATACTGAACTGGTCAAAATTATCTATAAATGTTAATGCAGTGGGTTGTTAATTTTTTCCCTACTAAGAGATGCCCATTTTTTCCAAAACCTTAACTAACTAACTAACCTAATAATGTATACAAACAGGAGGCATCATACATGAGAGTTGTTATTCAACAACAGGATGCCAGATCTACTGTATGAATTAAATTAAAATGTAGGGGGGACTACAGTCCTAGATTATACTGTACATCAAATTGGTCCAGGGGCCCGTTTCAGAAAGCAGGTTTAGTGAAAACTATGAGTTTGTTAACCCTGAGATGAGGGGAACTTTGGGTTTTCTGTTTCAGAAAGAGAGGTAACTTAACCTCAGAGTCAGTTACTATGGTAACTGAGCCTTAGGGCTGGGCGATATGGAGAAAATCAGATATCACAATATTCTTGACCAAATACCTCGATATCAATATTGCGCCGATATTGTAAGGCTGACAATTGGTTTTCTTCAATAAACCTCAAGTTTATGTAGCCTTCATAACCTTATCCGTCCTCATATCACTAACGTCTCCCATCGTGGACATGCTCTACATCCCAGCAGATTCTTGTGTCGCATTAAGTTTTTTTGCAAACGGCAGTTTTCTTTACATGGTGATGCGGAGCATATTAGTAAAGCCACTGTATAGCAAAGCGCCGTCAGAAGAAGGTGACACGCTCTGAAACATTTTTGTAGTGTTCCCTGGACACAAACCAGTAGGAGCCATTAAAAAGGAGTTCCACAGTAGTGAAGGTGAATGATGTAAACCCTTTGAAATAAAAGATTATGAATTATAATTCTGTTAATGATGGTGCTGTGCAGCCTCAGTACCTAGTACTTTTTCACCCGCAGGATTGCACCTAAATGTAATAGATTATAGGCTCAAAACCATTTCACCAGTAATATGATACTTATGATTAAATATGATATTAATACACTATATTGGAACTTATGCATTTACTCTAGCAGCAATTTTTCTCCCACGCAAATTCTCTCTTTTGCAGCAGCCGCTGTGTTGCTTTTTTAACGAAATATATGTTCAAACTCGCTGTATGTACGCATGAGTATTTCCGCACACCAGTTTGTTTGTGGTTGTCACCATGGTGAATCGTAGTATCATGGCTCCATTCATGCTGCCTGAGTGAACCTACTCCGAGGTGATTGAACCAACTCAAATCAGCTGTTCTGGAACCAAAAACTCAAGAGTTTCCCATCTCAGGGTAAATCAACTCAGAGATCAGGGTTAGAGAGAAGACACACCAGCCCGATAATCGGCCATTGGGCCGTCTGGCGAGGTCGGTGACTCGAGTCTGTTCGGTGTGTTCTGTGCCATCGGCCGTCCGAGGAGCCGTCGGCATTCATTTGGGCCGACCCGACATGTTCAGTCGGAGACAGGGCAGTCGGGACTCGCCCGGAAATGGGGAGCAGATGAGCCGCTCAAAATCTGACGAAATCGTCCCATCAGCTGCCGGTTTTCATTTTCTAGTAAATAATCAGACTGTTAATGGAAACAATACAGAGCATCGCCGCCTGCTGCTATGGAGACGTATTACGTTTCGCGCACGCGCAGCGCGTACGCTCAAGTCGGCATCGCCTCAGTGTGTTCTGAGGCATTTTTTGGACCTCGGGGACCCGACTGATCAGTCCGACTGGCTTTTCTGCCAACGGTCGGCCCGTCTGGTTCCTTTAGACTCAGAGTTTGTTAAACCTCCTTCCTGAAATGGGCCCCTGGTCACAGAAAATGGATGTACTGTATGTATGTATGTATGTATGTATGTATGTATATTACAAATATAGCCACTGCGTGTGTGTAAAAAAACAATGTGACAATTCTTTTAATTTTTCAACTGAAGGCCAGGCCAATTTCCTCTATAAACTGCTGCATTATATATAAACATTCTTTATTTCAGTTCCCTTAGCTTTTGCATTTACAAATACACATTTACAATTTTCTTATCAATCTTTATCTTGAGATTTTAACTACAGTGAAGGATTCTGTAACAATCAAAACACTGAATTCACACCTGTGATTTTTCAAAAGCTGCTGTGATGGAAGCTTTTCAAAACAGCTTTAAAGACTTGAGAATCCCAACAAAGTGCATTTAAATTTGTCATATTCATAATACATGGCATATCAGGCCCAAAATGCCGTTGATATTCTTCAGCAGAGAGGTTGTTGTTGTCAAACCACCACGTGTTGTGGTAAAACTAACTGGAGGGGATGGATATGTCATGACCACAGAGGTGTCGAAGATCTGGTGCCAACAGCTGTCAGTTCCCAGGGAGCTTGCATCTCCAATAACAATACAGACTTTGACATGAAGCATAGAATACATCCATATATATATATATATATATATATATATATATATATATATATATATATATATATATATATATATCCACACAACACACACACACACGCTCGCTTTGTCTTTTGTGCACACACAAATGCTTTGAGGGGGAATAGAGTGCTGAAAAGATGTCATCATCACTCTCTTCAGAAGGCCATTATGGATAGGAAGCTAATATACTGTGCAGATATTCCCGCATCTTTTTCACCAAGGGCTGCATATCCCTTGTGGGTGATCGGTAAAATTGGTTGACATTTCCTTGACTCCAATTAACCTTCGATTTGACTCTCAGTTTTGCCTGTCTTCTTTTATTGTCTTCTTGAAAAAGTGGCAAAGGGATAGCACGGTTGGAAACAGAAGAATTGTTTCCCAATGTTGACCATTTCCTTTTTTGGCCTAATTGTTCACTTTCCCTGTGGATGATCACCAAATAGACAGAAGATGTACTTCATCAGTAGGTCGTGGCATTCTCTACAGAAGGTTAATACAGTACTGCTTTTCAGTGAATTGTATAAAATACCTTTTGAAATTAAAGATAAGTGCCACTATGTTTTGTTTATGATAAACACTACAAAATAATATAATGGCTGATAATTTTGTTCTCTTGTTGTAAATCATTTTTTGTTTTTTCATCCTTTAAATATTTGAGTCAAGTGCCATCTCTATAAACCACTAGGACTTCTATTTTATCCCAAGCTATATTAGTTGTGGTGTTACGGATCAGTCACTTGTGTTTTATCTGGATTACAGCGACTACAATCATGTACTTGGCTGTACAGCACCCCTTCTCCTTCATTTCTATCCTTTACTGTGGTTCATTCAGAGGTCATTAACTGCTTGTGCTATGTAGGATTTCCACATGTAAAAAACAATTTGCCGATATCCTCCTTCCATAAAGTTCCCCATGGTGTTTAGTTTTCTAGACTACAATAAGAAAAAAGGAATGTACTGGTTTAGAGGAGTATACAAGCACTCAGGCTCCTAGCCTACAATAAACAAAACAATATTTTGATCCCCATAAAAATCCATCCCCCAGACAAAGTTGACTTAAGTGCCGTGGGAATATTTTGGATTTGGTAACAATGACAAACTTATTGTTGAATGTTAACAGAACGTAGCCCTACAGTGATAACTAGGAGAACGAGAAGCTGCCAGTCTGTATCGCTCCCTTCGCAACTAGATATGTATCTGGATACATGGTCAACAATCCAATACTAAAACCATCCATTTGTAACGATTTGATACACAAAGACGATTCATTATGATCGAATTGAGTTGTTGCCTTTGACTGGGCTTTAGTGTACTGTTTGTGGTGTTAGCTGGTTAGTAGTTTATCTTTATATTTGAAGCTGCCAATTATATTAGGGAGAGTTTCAAAAATTTGTCTGAGAACTCTTTGTAAAAGGTATTTTACTATGTGATAGCTGGAAGAAAAAAACAATTGATGTTATTTTGGTCATTTAGTTTGTACAAAAAAGGTGCCTGGAAGTCAATCTCTATCATTTCAGCTATTTGCTCAGATTACCAGCATGCTGGTGGCTAAAATATAAATCAAAAGAAATGGATGTCAATAACCGGAAGAAGATTTCTGTAACATTACACTATGAGGCATTGCATACACATTTTAATCGCATGATAAATAAAAATGAGCTCGATAATTTTTCCGGCCGCGATAATTTCCATTTGCATGCTTGTTTGTTTTCCTCTGCTGCCACGGTATCAGAAATAGGGCAGACGCAGAACAGGGTTTCCGCTATGTACACCATGCACTGCCGCTCCTTCAGCTGTTTATGAAAAGTCATAAAGTCATAACTACACGACTCTGCAGAGCCGTCTGCTCTTCTGAACTCAAGCGAACTGTCGTCCGCTCTCTCCCCTTTAGGATGAGCAACTGGAACAGTGACAGAACATCATCACTCGCGAAGTCATGGCAACCAAATAAAGAGGGCGAGTATACTTGTCACTCAATCTTTTAGGCAAAGTGACAAACAGTGAAGAAAGCCGCGACATGAAATCCGCACTCACGCGGGTCCCGTGAAATATGACAGCTACAGTTTATTGGAAAATAGCATTGTGGACACTGAATTTGATGAATTTACTGTTCATCAGACCCCAGATGAGACAAGAAGCTAACTCTGCCTCTGACTCCCGCTGCAGGAGACGCTGTATTCCTCCAACACGCTGTATTAACGTTACCGTTTTAAAACCGTTTTCCAGGTTAGTGGGGATGCATACCACTCAAAACCAACATGAAAAACATAGTAATGTTCACTCAGCATTTTGTTTTGTTGTTAAACTGTGTGTAAAATGAGTGGTGACGTTAAATCACCGGTTTCAGGTAACAGCACCCTAGGGTACCGTCTATTTGCTGGATGGTTTCAAGCTAACGGTCGGTAGCTAACATTAGCAGATAAGCCTGTTGACAGCGATGTTATTGTTCATATTTTGGCACAATTTTTCTGACCGTAGTAGTGGTCATAGTGACTGAAAGTGTGATGTGAGATGCCAAAAAGAAACTACACGCTGTTTTCTGGCAACGTTAACGTTTTGATTGTGTTTGATTTTTATTCCAGTGCATTTTTTGTTAACAAAGACTGAGAGTCCATTTTATTTATTGTTTTTGGTTGTTTTGTTCATTTATTGTGGATATTTAAAATGTCTTCCAGTTCCCGTGTTAAATATTCTTTAGAAATAAAAGTTTATTGATCTTTGAAAAGGTGTACCTGCATTATTATGCCATTATCATTATATTAGATGAAAATGGTCTCTCAACGACAATATTATCGTTTATTGCAATAATTTATGGGACAATTTATCGTCCAGCAAAATTTGTTATCGTGACAGGCCTACATACACACTCAGGCAAGCGCAACACAGACTGAAATGTTAGCATGCTTCAGTTTTAACCATTAAAGTATTGTCAATAAACAGTTTTTCTACAGTAACAATGCTCACCCCCAACTGTGGCTGACATACTTAGGGACAACTGATCTGACTTTTAAAAGAAAAGCTAATTATTTTGATACTGGTCAGCATCAGGCTTTTTACCCCCTTTTAATGTGATGGTAATATTTCAGTTGGTCAAACTCAAATGCCAGCAATTTTTTGTATTGTATTTATTTAAACGTTTTCTGTGTGTTTGCTCTCTTTATTTTTAGATTATTTTTAATTGTTTCTGTATGTTCAGAAAAGGCAGAGTATATATCTACAGATTATATTTCAGAGTAAACTGAACAGGCTATGTTTTGACACTATCAGGTTTTTAATCAGGCAAAAGGCAATGTTTTTTTGTAATTTCTATTTTTAGTATCACTGCCATTGCTTACTCTCAGGAGTATCCATCAGATCCATCATGGCATTTTTACAGGTCTAGCCGCTCTATACAGTTGTTACACTACTGCATAAAGAGTACAGTCTTCTATACAATAATTAATATTTCAATGCATCTCATTCTCCCCATCGTCAGTGATGATTTAATGGCTGGAAAGTTGAGATCATGTAGTGGTTCAACTAAGGCATAAAACCACATTGCAGTGCCTGTACACAACTTGCATACATTATTAAAACTCCACGGTCACAAGGAAGCTCACATTCTATCGAACCACATAGCAAAGGTAATGACGCTCGTGACTGCAGTTTGAACTCGCACTGAGGATACCAAGCATTACAAGATAGCCCCCTCTTAGAAGGGGAGTGTTTTTTCCAACACAGCCCATTACATTAAAACCTTTCAACTCAATGTTTCTTGGGGGTATATGCAACAAGGTGTAGTAAAAAATTATCACGACAGGCATGAATGAAGTATTTTACAATTAACAGTCTACCTGGTTAACCTACTCTTCCACTTAGCCACAAACATGTCTTACTTCATATACATACATCTATTTCCTTTGTCGAAAGCTTCCTTTTCCACTATTGCATTAATCTGCTGGATATGCATTATGTGTGCAGCTAACCTCCAGCTGCTATTCAAGCTAGACTCATGCTTCTGCATTAAGGTGCATGATGGTGGCTGTAGATGTCTTTGGGCATTCTTTCATCCACTTTGTAATCAGAGCATCAATGGGCACATTTGCATTTGGCTACTATATATAAAGCAGTCAAAGTGCCAGAAATAGGACTAAAGAGAGTCTGTCCAGTCACTGGTAGGCCAGGGGTAGTAATTTAGAGGCCAGTGACGCTAAATGAGAAGCTTGTCACTAACATTCCATTAACAAGGATGCCTAGATTAGCAGGTCACTGGATTTTGTAAAACTGCCTTGCTTCATGAGTAGGATTCCTAGATTAGTAACACATTTTGGCAATCCACAGGACTGGTAAATTAGGCTAGTAACTCACATGTCTGCCTTAGCATCGTAGCATTCCTCAGCTGGGGGTTACCACTAGTGGTCATTTTGTGAGTGGTATGTCTTTCACAGACCAGTCTGTAGTTCCGCACACAATTACTTACTGACATTTGTCAAAACTTCGTTGGTAAATTTTAAGATTAATCTTCTATCCTGGCTTTGCTAGACACAATCCTGATCAAGTGATTAATCAATACCAAAACTTGAAATATGCATTTTCAACAATGACTTTACTACCAATAAGCAACCAGCATTGTAAAACAACTAATTATTACAGGATGCTAAGGTGATGATATAGATCAAGGAGAGGGTATATTGTTTCATTTATTCCCGTCACTGATACTGGTCAATATGAGGATAGATTCCCCCCTTTTAGTTATGCCACTATGTTAACTTGTTACTTTTCTGTAAAAGCACACTTTTTATTTAGTTATCTGTTTGTAATAGAGTAATACTTCACAAAAACATTCAGATTTCAGCTCAGATAACAGTATGAAAAAAGCTCCAATTTAAACAAGGTCACAAAGGCTTATGCCCTTGTTTAACAGAGGCACAGGCTACAAACACAGACGGCATCATGATCCAGCACCATGCCCCAAATGCCCTAGCTCTGGTACCCAGCTAGGGCGAGGTTATACAGAGCCTCAGATCTCATAGGGCTAGAGTGCTGGCTCAACGTCAATCACAGTAATGTTAGCTGACACATTGGTGAGGGTGGTGACAGGGCAAGGTTATGTGCCACTGTATGCTCATGGCCTGCATAAAGACCATGACTGCCAGAGCTCAGTCTCTCATGTGAGTGGTCACCCTTAGGGTTTGGGATCCAAATTAATATACCCCACTACAGTTGCACAGCACCTATCAGCAATTTGTTCAGTCCCGTGGCTTAAGGCCTTCCTTGCCTAAAATTTTACCCAAAGCAGCCTGAAATACATCATCATTGACACACCATTATGATATGCAAGGATGCTTGTTTTTTTTAACCACCATGTTTGCTCTCAATTTCTGTCCTCACAGAGGCGTAGTTAACCTCATATTTTGTTGTCTAATATTCAATTACATACTGAATATTATCATGACAACATAGTCTCAATTTTTGGTGAATCATTCTTTTTTAATCGACAATTTAGGATAGAGCTGCAACTTAATAGATGCTTCATTTTTTGATCAACTATAACTGAAAAAACGAGTTATTACTGCAGCTTTAATTAGTGACCATTAAGCTTATGAAGTTTAATTAAATTGCACATTGGGCAATCCAAAATTGGCTGAAAGGTGGCATTGTCCATAAGAAACATACTTGTTGTATTTGTTGTTGCACATTTGTCATAATCTTTACCCATAGCTCAGTTATACATTAATTTGACCCAACATTAGGCTAAGTCCTAACAGAAGTTCAAAAACAACTAACTTATATACAGCATTATTGCACTTTTCCAATGTTGTAGAATTATATTAGAGTTATACATGAGATCTAAACATGCACTGATGATGTGTTGGTTTGAATGTTCCTCCACTAGTGATGGATTGTTGAATTAGGCCTCTCTGAGTTGTGAATCCTGTTCACCTGGCAGCTGATGTTTAATCAATAAACATCTGAACTGTTGCCATGACCCTGAGCCATAACAATTTAATTTGGTTTTCCCCATACCAACTGCTGAGGGACCCCCATGGATTTCCGAGACCAACCTCCAGTCACCTGTGGTTCATTTCAACATCCACCCAGCAGATGAAAACAAAAATCTTATGCTCTAGTTTCTGCAAGACAAATAATCAAATGTTTCTCACAGTGTATGACAACAGGGTGTAATCAGGCCTGTGTCAACACTTCAATAAACAAAGAAAATAATGTGTTAGATGCTAATGATGACATGAAAGATTTGCCATTGTTGTGCATGTATATTTTGAATCAACTTGCCTTTAATACCACCCTTAAAAAAAAACAAACACATGACTCCCTGTAGAGTCTCGTTTTGATGAAAACTTAAGCTCCCCAAACTGGTTTGAGGCTAAAGTTCGCTGAGAAACAGGAGAGATTTTTAAATATTTCCCCTAATTAAGTATTTTATTGATATCTGTAGCTGAACTGTTACCACTAATTTATCCAAACTGCAGTTATAACATGAAAATGTTTAAATAGTGAAGTCAGCATTTTGTGCATATGCAACATCAACATGTGTTCGTTTTTTAAAGAGTGGAAGTTCAGTCATTTGCCTTTCACTGTCACAAATGTTTTTAACACAAGATACTGAAACTCATATAATGTGGCCATAGAGCAAGGAGTTCATAAATGTGGCATACATGAATCTTTCACCTCAATAAATGTTTAATCTTTGCTCTGAATCATTTAGAGCATAGCCCATACTGTTGTTCTTCGGGCAACATGTGCACACGGTTTTATCGTCTCTCTCTCTCTCTCTCTCTCTCTCTCTCTCTCTCTCTCTCTCTCTCTCTCTCTCTCTCGGCACATTATGCCGCTCTATTGATCATCATTCAGACTAACACCCTGAATGTGAATGCAATGTAAATGATATGATGATTCCCTCTGAGGCAACATTAACTTTACTTTCGTTCAGTGTTTTCAAGTGCAAAGGTTGACTTCATGACACAATGAAGTAAACAGTAAGGTTTACTTTCACTTAATGCTGTGGTTGCGCTGGCAGATGAACATACAATAATGAAAACAATTTTTCATGGTTAAAAAAGGGCAACAGCATCCACATATGAGATCAATTGATTCTTTTAATTAAGAGACTGGTTTATGTCCTTAAACACAAAATCAAATTAGATTTGCTTTTGAGTCGACTATGCAATCTAGTTAAAGGAGTCAACTGCAGGTCATTTGAAATATGCATGACTGCTGTTAACTCTATGTTTAACCAGTCTTGCTTGTAGCTTAGCCCTGTGGGAAATGTGACTAGAAATAATGTACACATACTGCATTTCATAAAAGGCAAGACTATAACCACTGAGTATAAAAAAGATGCTTTATCCTTGACAAATCAATTGTTCAAGCCACAACCCTGCTTATTTACACACGTTCATTCAGTGCAGTTTACTGCAGGATAAAATATTGTATATCAATTGACAGGTCAGCTACAAAGATTTTTCTAATGCTTTAAAATGCACATTTCTACACATAAATAACAAGAATCTTACAGTGTTTCTGATATTGAACAATTCATTCCAAACCTTATAATTTCTTGTCACTTCCATCCTTCAATTTCAGCTCAAGGAACAGAAAATGCTGCCATTTATTATGTCTCTGTAGACTTTAATCACTATTATTTTTTTCCATTTAACAGCACACTATGCTAATATATCCATTAATGTTAATGTTTACAACACCCATTCACACTTTAATTACACTACTTTTTGTTGTTGTTTGTACAACATTTGTTCCCGTTTGGAGAAATGCTACAATCCTGTTGTGCACTTCAGTTGTACGGATGAATAAATAACTAAGATGACAAACTTGTGAATAGGGCTGCTTGATTATGGAAAAAAATTAATAAATCACAAATATTTTGGTCAATATTGAAAATCAACGATTATTTAACACAATTACTCATTAACATTTGGAAAGGTGTTACATTTATTGAACTTACAAAAACAGTTAAACATAATTGTTTTTATCGATTACTTTGTTTTTGTGATCGTTAGGACCAAAAATCATAATTGCGATTAAAATTTGATAAATTGCACACCTTTACTTGTGAATGGTTCCTTTATGTGTATTTTGTCGATGGACCTTCCTCCCTATACACTGTAGTCCTACTTGTCACCACATCAAAAGCCTGATCAGTATATATATATATATATATATCAGTCTTACATGCCACGTCATTCATTTAACCTCAGATTGTGTTCATGTTTGCCTGGGGGCAGTTATTGCATTTTGTTTCGCAACAATAAATTAGTAGCATGCGATGTATCTGTCCACTCAGCATCATTTTTAGTCGACACAGAAGCTTTAGTAGTCATTACTAGGGGTAGTTATTCTGACATTTTTCATGACAAGCTACAAAATATGCATGTAATTTAATTTTAAGTTTTCATAGGCTACATGCAAATCAGGTTTGGTTCGACTCCACTCCAGAGGGTGGTGGTAAGTTGTGCACTTTATAAGTTTAGTTACAACAATTACAGTTATCAGTAATAGCTAGCTAGCTAACAACTATCCATAAAGTAACACAAACAAAAGGATAAATCGCATTTATAGACTATGAGCGAGAAGATAGTTTTACTGTCTCCACAGGTTTATCGTTCATGCGACTCCCTCACATACACGGACCATTTTAATGGTTGAGCTCATCAGACACCGGGTAAACTCTACAACAGCTTGTGCGCCATTTTAATGATTTGTGTGTTGAAATCGCTGGAGTCTCTTTTCTCTCCGTCTCAAGCAACAGAGAAAACAGAAGCTAATTTCTGTGTGATTTCAGTGCAACTTTAGCTGTCATTCTCACAGGGGACAGACCCTGTAAGTGACTATTTCCACAGTGACAACTGTATTGCAATCATTCAGCCAAAGTAATCGTGTTTACATTCTTTCATTCACTGCAATAGAGAGCGGAAATCACAGCGAGCAGCATTTAGTTACTGAAAAGCAGAACACCACTGAGCCTTGCTTTATGTTGTCTTTACTGTAAACAATCTCTACCAGCAGCAGAAACTTATAGGAGAAAACACAACTCCCCCTTGCTGACCAATCACATTTCCTGCATTCTCCACGTGGCATTTCTAATCTTTCTTGTCTATGATATTCTGATATGGCCTTAACTCTGCCTCAGAGATACATACCACCAAGATAACTGGATGTTAATGGTATCAATATTTACATTCAGCTGGGACATAAAAACATACCTGACAAGAAAAGTATTGTGTAGTATTAGTGTCCAACCTCCCACTTTCAGCCTCTGTGTCACTTTCATTGTCCTTGCCTCTAGCACTAATGACAACAAGCACTTGAAAAGGTTCCATTGAAAAAGTGCTTTCTGAAAATGCTTGTATGGACTGCAATTCAATTAGCCATGTGCAAAATGCTCCACAATAACACCCGTCACTATACCAATGTCATGGTCTGTGTGATGACAATGCACCTTACCTCATCACTTCACTCTTTTTGCTCTACAGCACGTAGGTGCGCTTTCTCTTTCTCCATCTGAAACTCTGTTGTTTGGACAACAAGTATATCATACTTGATATCTGTTTTTTCATTCTTTCACTTAATAGGAATTACAAAAAAATACATTCATTGCAGCTACTAATCAAATCACAGGTGTTTGCCATAGCATTACAGTTCAGTCTCAATTCTCACCTGTACTGCCTTCTCTCCCTACTTGGCTTGGGCTCTCTTTGCATCTCCTTCCTTCTGATAGTGCACCTTTATTGACCATAGGTGAGTATCAATATCATTGTCATTCTCTGTGGGCAACAGCTCACAAAACAAATAAAGTCACAAGTAGTTGGACCCTGAGGCTAGACCAGTTGGAAACCACTGAACTAGATTCTGTACCGTATATGTGTAGACGATGTGGATCAGCTAGATCAGATTGGGATCAAGGCCAATCAAGGCATATTTTGATGGATCAGTATTAGCCTTATCAAACCCAATCTATGTCCAATGCATTGTTTGCAGCAGAACATCATCAACATCAACACGGTCAAAAATGCCCCATGTGCTTTATGAAGACATAAGAAACACACTGCGTTAGGAGTTCAAATCCTGTATAAACCACTCAGCAAAAATAAATAAAATACCATACTATACTATAAAATACTGTAGGACATTATACAAAATATCACAGGAAACTATCAAGGGAAATCCATGTAGGTTATTTCAAGTAGAGCTATTTAGCTGTCAAGCATTAAACTGATTTACTAATGTAAGGCAGGCTTACTGTAGGCTATGTGTACACTGTGCAGCTGTATGTCAAAAGAAAGTCAAGATTAATGTAATGAAAATTAATAGTATCAGACTCTACAGATATTCATTATTAAAGGACTTGGGTGAGGACTGCAGGCAAACAAAAGGTATTCAGGGCATCCCTACTCTCCATATTATCAGAAACCTCCAAAATATTGGCAGGCCAAGTCCTTTATGAGCATTGTTGATGGGGTTTCATTCATCTGAAAAGGTATACTCATTTCTACTAATCAAGAAGAGTCTGTGTGAACTTTAATTAAAACATAAACCATCAATTTCAAAATGTAGTTTTTCTAAATGTAAGCTAACGTTTATGAGCTAGCTAAACTTGTGAGTTTTTGAGCTAACGTTAACGTTATTTTAGTTACCTTGGCTAACGTCTCTGCATATGTGGTTTTAGCTAGCTATGAAGTCATGCATTATATTTCTGCTAGGTGAACAGTTTTGACATTACTGAAGGTATCATTTTATAACTATGGGTGAACCATTGTTTTATGACTACGGACCGTTGCTGATATTTACTAACGTTAGCGTAAAATCATAACTTGCTTACCATTGTCGTCCTACGCACATAATGAGCAATGCACTGCAGCGAACGCTGTTGGGTTTTGTCCGGATGGGGTCACTGCAAACTGGCGCTTTGAATGAACTTGTTTGACACTTTAGACATACACTTCCACGTACTGGCAATTTTTATGTCGCTCGCCTGTTAATAATAAGCCCCAATGTCACTTTTCTGTTAGCTAAACTGTACATCTCATGGGAGGAATCGGATTACAGCCATCAAACTAGCTACGTACATTCAAATTAATGCGCGCTGTTTAGCGTTGACCAATCAGATTCCTTGTAGGCAGGACGTTTGTCACGCTCCAAACCGTAATGGACATTGATTTAAAATAATAGCAATAACTGAGTATGATGAATAGAGGACCATTTTAAACAGTTGCTGTACCGTTACATACATTTGTGATTCCCAATGTATCTAACACAGTACTACAGTACTATGTGTTTTCTTTTTATAGTGTAAACTATGTCTTGACAAGACAAATTGAAGTGTGTATTTGTAATTCAATGTATCAGTTATGAAAATCAGTAGTGATGGCCTTTACTAATTGTCAAAAGGTCTGGATGCCTATTGGTGCATTTATTTGTATTATATTCCCTCAAATCCTGTGTACAAAATTGACATTTTGCATGAGCGGACATTGGACCTTGACTGCTGGAGAACAATCTTGGCTTTCATTTTGGTGGATTGATAGAAGGGGTTCTACTCTACTTTTTGTGGCGGCATTTATGAGGCAATTAACCATGGCTGTAATATTTTCAGATAAACTACCAAACTGAATATTCCATAACTGTTAACAATAGCAATCAATAACAGAATGGAATTATGTTATTAAAAGTAATGCTTTGCCCCTTGCCAAAAGGCCCCCTGCATTAGTTCTGATAAGCAGATGAGCAGCTTTGAACAAATGTTAAGAGATATGAAAGATCAATAGCTCCATCTAGTGGTCAAAGAAAGCCCAACCACTATACTGACTTTTCTACAACTTTTTTGGTTCTTTCCCTGGGGACCTAGGGATCAATATTCACTTTCTAGCATACTCGCTGTTTGCTGTTGCTGTCTCACCACCACTTGTCTTGTACTGGGAAGCTTACAGAGGAATAGAGGAGTCCTGTGCTTCAGTGGATTAGATGAGATGTAATGATGACTTTCTACCAACAGATGTCAGACATAGAGGAGCTTTTTAGTTACTAAATATTAATCAGCATTTAAGTTTTAAAGAGAAAATACGCTGAAAAGGAAATCTCAAATACTTTTTTTATATAGAGAAAAAACTGTATGGTGATGATATTTTATGAAACATATGATATGGGTACATTTTAGTCCAGAGCTATAAGCCATACAAAAAGATATTGCAATTAATCTGTGTATATTTTTTTTTTTTAACTTTTAGTATGAAATGTGCACATCTTTTATATTCTCTGAGATCTGGTAGTTTCTTGTAAGCTGAAATGTGTTTTTTTAGTTGTTTGTTTGTTGTTAGACTGGTCATGTTCAGTCCAAATTACCCTTCTCCAACACTCTCACATGCCCAAAGAGGCCACATTGAGTAATGTCATTAGCTCATTGTGAATTAGACATGATACTCAGATGGCTCTTCAGCTTAAGTTTTGATAAACTTGAGTTTGATAAACATGAGTTTTGCATATATTGAAGCAGCATTTAAAATAATTATTTGGTCTAACATCTCACTATCGCTCTACTGAGCAATTCCATTGGGATTGTGGATACATGTCAAATGACAATATTGACAGAAAGTGAGTTCACTATTTAAGTCTCATTACCATAAATGTATTTCACTTGTAATGGTTCAATGTATGAATGTGAACGGGTATTGGTCACATAAATAGGAAAACCTGTGTGTATGCAGCAGTGGTGCCCACAGTGTCACACACTGCAGTTGACAAACAAAATGACACCAATTAAAAAAATAATAATTATAATAATAAGCATCATAATATCATTTCCCTCATTTCATTGAACCTTTTTGTGAGGTTTCTTTGGAAATAAAAAATATTGTTATTGTCAATGGTGTGTCACGTTCTGAAGAGGGTACAAAGAAGAAGTAGGCTTACCATCTGCAATCTGCATGGTCAAGAAAATACTTTTTTTTCAGCAGGTTTTTGAACATTGTAGACATATATGGGAAGGATTTGAACCAACTCAAACAACTGGTCTGGACTATAGAATGGACAATAACATGAATGGGATCACTTTGCTACTAACAATATTGTTTCATTTTGTAAATAGTACTCAAAGAGGAGTAAATATTGTATTTGATTAATATACATTTGTGGTACTTGCAAGTATTTGAGGCAGCAGGACAGTGTACGTGGGATTATACATCCATACTTCAAAACGGCAGTCCACAAACCAATGGGTGACGTCACTGCTGCTATGTCCACTATTTTTACAGTCTATGGGGTGGACACATGGATGTATAACACTGTAAATAGATTGCACCAGAGCCTGTCTATGGACATTCTCTACTAGACATTCTCTGATTGCACTGTGAAACTGTTACGACCCAGTAGGTGGCAGTAATGCATCTCATGTGGATGGATGGATGGTCTTATAATACATCCATGATGCCAACGCCGTAAAACTCAACAAGAAAAGAAGTAGGCAACTGTGTCAGCCCTGGCCCTTGCGAGCATGAAGCCAGGTACAGCCAGAGGTCATCAGGATGGTCTTTATGAAGTCTTGTTTACAAATTCTAGAATGTTTAGACAGGGGGAACATATAACATTCATGAGGGTCCCTGCACATTTATTAATTCTGAGAGAGAAATGAGAGAGCAGACAGGTTGGAAAAAGAGGCAGGTAAAAAAGGAATTGAAGTCAATATTAAATGATCAAAATCAGTGGGACAAGGTATAATGTGGAGAAAAGTATAGGCCTAACTCAACAGTAGCAACAGCATTGGGATAACGCAATAAAAAGGGAGCCATTTACACTCAATCCAAAAAAGAGTAGGTATGTTTAGAAGTAGGGTAACAAAATGGAAAACGCAAGTAACAATAAGCAGACTGAGACAGCAACCTAAACAGCACACATCACATTATAGGGAAACATCCAACTGGTTTTTGTGATTGTGAGATACCAGAAACTGAGCATGTGCTTGTTGCAGGAAATACATATCTGCGAGAAGGGACATGTTGGAAGAAAAGAAACGATTTGGGATAACAGGAACAGGAGTAAAGAACATACTGGAGGTATGCACCTAAAAGTTGTTTACAATCCGCCATTAAACAAGAGAAGAAGAAGAAGAAGAAGAAGAAGAAGAAGAAGAAGAAGAAGAAGAAGAAGAAGATGATGATGATGATGATGATGATGATGATGATGATGATGATGATCCGTAGACGGGCTTTGTGCATACTTAGCTAGAGTTAACTACCGGTAACTCCAGAAGATGGCAGTAGTGCAAAATTAAGGATGCAAGCTGTCGGTAAAACACAAAGAAGAAGAAGTAGGCTAATCAGTAGCTAGTTGCTGTTGTAATATGTTAGTAGCAGGTAGGACTGCTGTGGGAAGGTGGTGTCCTGCAGTACTGTTGCCAAAGCATTTGGATAAGGTAACTAGTTGAGGACAGGACAGCAAAGTTTTTGACACTGTATTTCTGTAAGTAGTATTTATCCATGTGGTGTCAAGCACACGAGCTGGCTGGCTAAAGTTAACTGTAACTGGAGCTGAAGTAAAGCAGTTCGCTGACTTGCTGTCTGCCATGGAATTTAGGTCAACTTCACATGCTGAACGTCAAAAGCTAATGCTAACCTGCTAGAACTGTTGTTTGCGTTAACTTAGTTTGTGTAACGTTAACGTTACTAGCTAGGTACAAAAAAAGTAAAATGCATGTAAATGCTTCATGTTAGTATTTAAAACACGCATGGTGATTAGGGTGCTGTCAAACGAACTATTGTGCGTTTGTCTGTTTGCTCTGGTCTCCCCTTTTTAGACCCCCCCCCCCTCAAAAGGACCTATCACCCGCAAGTGAACTCTGGTGCGGGTTGTAACGTTATGTGTTGGGAACGCAAAGCAGACCAGCCAGAATCATAGTAACGTTAGATATGTGGCATTAGTATTAATCCCAAATATAAACTACTCTTAAATTTACACGACCCATACATCGTGAGAATTGTCAAGGATACGTGTGATCTAGTTAGCTAGTTTTATGTAGCGCTATTCAATCTCAGGTAACCATGGCAACGCGTATGCTGCTCCATGTGTTTTGCAGTTCCTCTTTAAAAAGTGAGCGAAACATAGCGAACACACTCTTATTTGACAGCAACTATCTTCGCAATTATAATACTGATGTTTTTATGACATGAGGTATTGTACTCGAGACTGATATGTTGCCGTTAATCAAATGTTCTCTTTGAGCTTGTTGTGACCACCAAAAGTAAAAATGACCCTTGTTTTGTGTTGTGGGCCCAACTCAACGAAACTGAACTTGCCTGCACTCTTCAAATTGAAACCATGTTCTTTTCTTTGGTAAGACAGCCAGGTCAAGGGACATGGCTCATGAAAAGTTTCTCATAACAGATGGGTTGCTTACTTGTGGCTATTAGTAAGACTAGTGCTAGTGTGAGTAGATAAACAGTGATGGTGGCCAGCCACTGCAGTTTAGCCTAAGCAGATAGAATGTAGATAATATAAGTTTGGGTCATGGCCAAATATCTGTTCTTTGCTTAGGTGAGGCTAGGATTTGAGGACAGGTGCATTGAGTCAGACAATGGTATGGAGAGTTTCTTACATAAATAGTATGTATAAGACTTGTAGAGCTATAAGCAGTGATGACCGCTGGACTACTGAGTGAGCCATCATGTCTTTCAGATGAAAATGCCTAAACAAGCCAGTGGGGCCAGCCACTGCGTAAGCAGATATAAGTTAATGTAGATATAAGGCCAGGTCAAGCCGCAAAGTATCTGCTCTCTACTTGGGTGAGTGTAGGATTTAAAGGCAGATTAAAGGTATGTTAGGTCAGGGTTAGAGAATGGTGTCACCTGTCATGTGGTCCAGTAGATTCAAGACGGCACAGCCTGATACCCACTGTGAGGCCTTTAGGTCAACATTAGGTCAAAACGTAATTTAACATGAATGCTGGGTCTGGGTAGGAATGCTCACCCGACATTTGACACGTTTATGTTACTGTGTATAGATAACTGTAGTTTTGTAATAAAGAAGATTTTTCAGTTGCTGGACTCCTTTAGCATTCAACAACTACACCTACTATGAGGCTGTGTGCCAATTGCTGAGACTCTTAGAAAATATTTCTTATTCATTTTATCTTGATTGATAAGATGCTCAAATTTTGCTTGAGTCTAAGAGACATGAAAGAAACCTATGTGAAAACCCTGCTTAGTTACACAAGGCAGTGGAGCAGAGGCTAGCTAGAAGTATGCAAGAATAAGTAACTGTTACATGTGTATGTGAGTTTGGAGTAAAGTTTAAAAAGGTCTTTATTTGTATCCTTGCTGTAATGTTGGGACATTCCTTACAGGCTGGTGCTTGATTATGCGGCGAGGGGAGCACGTTTCACAGGCTTTCCAGGCCCCGGTGGATGTCCATGCCAGTGCAGATGGCCAGGTTTACATGTTCAATAGGAGGCCCAATGAGTCTACTGTATCCTCAGATGAGGAGCTTAACGTCATGGAGATGAGGCCGCGGATTTTCCAAGAGCAAGAACAGGACAGTCTGAGGAACATCCAGCTGCTGGAGCGGGAGGTGTTAGATGGTGACAGCCTCTACAAGCTTGCACTACAGTATGGCTGTAAGGTAAAGATTTTGGATAGTCACTGAAGTTTTTTTTTTTAAATCATTTCTGGTGTTGATGTCTTCAGTGGCACATTTAGTGTTGACATTCCTGTTTCTGTCAACAGGTGGCAGATATAAAGCGGGTGAACAACCTTATGCAGGGACAAGATTTATTTGCACTGAAATCTATCAAAATACCTGTTCAGAAACACAGCTTTTTAACAGAGATGTACACCGACCTAGGTGACCCTCAAGGAGAAATACCACATTCATCCACCACACCAGTGAAGCCTCAGGACCGAGCCAGAGCCCAACCACATCTGCAGGAGGTCACAGACTTTCTAATGGATGTGGACCACGATATTGAAAAACTGATTCAGATCACAAATGATCAAGATGAGGATTTCTTGTTAAACTCAGAAAAACAGCAAAGGTTTGGTTCCAGAGGACAGCGCCTGACCAGTCACGGCGCAGACTGGGGCATTCAGTGGTGGAATGCTGTAGTGGCCATGCTCCTGATAGGCATCGTCCTGCCATTATTTTATGTAATTTATTTCAAAACAAAAGATAATGGAGTAGTTTTACCAACAGATGGTGGTGGTGCTTTACAGTCATCCACCATCTCCTCAAACTCCTCGGGGACAGGCCTTAGTACAAGAGGACCAGGATAGTGCAGACTCAGAAAACCAGAATCATTTTTTAAAACTGTTGGGTAAGATGGTCTCAGAAGTAGGTGACGATCAAGATAAAGCAATGCAATACCACCATGTTTCAGTAAATGTCACCTTTAATTTTATACTATAAATGTGATGCTTGAGACAGATACTTCATTGATTGTCTTGAAGTGAAATGGCTGAACACTGTTCTCATTTGTGTGACCATTTAGGACACTAACATTTTTATCAAACAGCTTTCAGAGTACCGTTTCCTGAAATATTACTCTTGATACTATTGATCGCTGATCATTTGGTTTCAAAACAGTTGTGTTGGGATTACAGTTCCTCAGGTGCTTTACTAAATTTGAGGTATTAAATGGTTGTGTCTTAAACCTCCTCACATGACACAAGCTGAATAATTGCAAATGGAAAATATATTTGTCTGGGGGGGAAAACATCCGGTCTGTAGGCATTTCTGTGTAGACTTTATCACAGCCTGCCTTTCCACCAGTGCCTGTTGTCGGTATCAACAAGTGTCATCAGCGTCATATTGGGCGCAATGTTGATATCTGTTCCAATACAGTAATATATTTTTAAACATTTGCCTATGTTCAAATGAGAGACAAGTTTAAAGTTGAACTGTATTTGACATGGGTTTGATCATTAATTGTGTGCCTTGTTTGATTTAACTTATTTGTGGCTGTGTTTTGTGTTAACAGTAAGAATTTGGTGCAATACACATCTTGGTAGATTGTATGTATTCATTTGACACCTTGCAATATTTCAAATACAAGGTGTTGCATTTTGAAAATGACATTTAGTCATCTATAACTTCCCTGAATTAAGTGTGAGATATAATAAAAAAGTACTTAATTGTCAGGTTTATACAGTATTGCATGCTCCATCTTATGTTGTTTGATGGGTAATTGAGTCCACCATGAGCAGGTGGTGAATTTGCGTGGCTTGTCCAATGCACTTTTTAAAATCTGAAGTATTTTAATTTATGAAACTGGATGTTGTTGACATATTTTTTTTCAAGTCAATTTGAAACCATTTTGATGGAAAAATTGACATGATGGATGTGCAAGAACATTTTTATAAAGCATGTTCCTATTTGAATACAAACTTTATAGTGTGAAAGTGTCTGAAGTATTCTCTGACATGACGATGTCTTTTCTTTTGTCTGTTTTTCTTTAACTTATCTTTCTTATCTTAAACTTGTGTATTGAGATTATACGCACAGACGCACAATTTACTGGGATTAGACTACTGACAGCAAATCTACAGCTAAATATATATACATATTTTAATAGAATAATGACTATTAAGGACACAAAAAGGTAGAGATAGAGTATGTACTGTATTTTGGCGATATACCTTTTTGATTAGTTGCAGTACCTACAGTTACCAAAAGATGGCATCATGCACAAACTGTTGTTGTGGTGTTTGTTGTTGGAGGGATGGAGTCAGACAATACTACTAAAAAAAATTGTTTTTAATAATGATAAACAAGGCCTGTGGAGCTGCTAGTAGCCAATTTGGACACAATTTCTCATTGTATTTACAGTAAAATCCAAAGTATACAAATACAGTATGTGAGGAACAACTGCAATGTGATTTAGAAAGATTTGCTAAAGAGTTACATCACTCAAACACCATACAAAGGTTTTAGATCAATGCCAATATCCCATGTCTTGCCTGGATTGGCATTGAGAGAAAAACACTTTTCATAACTTGTTAGCTGTCAAGTGAAAGGGTGAATTTAAGTTTTGATATGTGTGGCATGATTAAAAACATGTAATTTGAACAGTACACCACAGTCAATGTTTTAAATATGAACAGTTGCATTTCTAAATCAACAATGAATACACAAATCAAATAAAACACAATGTACGAATTAAATGTTTTTACTCAGTAACGCAACCATCAAGATTTAAAAGGCCCAAAGGCAAAATGTATAGTTTTTTGCCTTTTCCGTGTAGAAGTTAAAGCACGAGGTCGGCACTGCAAAAATAATAGGAAATTCAGTGCCTGGCCCACGAATCTGGGTTTGAACCTGGATATTCTGGTTGAAAGATAGTATTACTAAACACTACTATCCAAACAGTTTGTACCCTATGTTTAAAGCCAAAACACACACTATAAGACACATCCTAAAGAGACATGTTCACTGCTGTAGAAACTTCAAAGGACAGGGACAGCTGAATAGGTTATGAAGTTTGTGAATATGTAAATCCATTCCTTATAACATTGAAGTCCTCTACATCAAACAGTAGTCCTACAGCCTACAAGGGGAAAAAGAAGCTATATCAGTATTTTCTGAGTCACGAGAACAAAAGTTCAGTAGTTTAGCTCTATTGCTGCAGAGGCTCTATGCCTTTTATTATTCCATGACATGAGACCCTCATCTCATATACAGCTCACGAACCCTGCTCTGATCTAGCTCCAGGCCGCAGAGCTCTGGCGTTCTGAAGGGTTTGGCTGACACATTACTGTCAGAAAACAATGACTAAATGCCTATACAGTGGACATTTGCTTTCATATTTAAGTTGAGAATAAATGACTCTACCTATGCACACTCTGTGTTTTTGGGGGATGGTGTCACAAAAAGGCTGGTTTTAAATCCAGCACGTTTTTGGGGTAGAGCATGCTTTTATGGAGGTGGGGGCTGAAGTGGAGGGGGCTTTCCCCCTTGAACAAAGCACAACCATCCATACTGTCTGGGTGAAGGGTAAATACAGTGAAAAGATTCACGAGCAACCCGAAGCTCTGCAGCTTTAAGAAGTTTGCACACTTGAGCAGCTGGCAGCGGGCCACTTGGCCAACATAAACAGCCCTAATCCTTTTTCCAAGGAGCTTTCAACACTCATCTCTCTAGCACATCGGCCACTGACTCACTCTCTCTCTCTCTCTCTCTGACATTCCTGTCTGTTTGGAGTTCTGCAGAGCCGGCACCAGGAGGCTCTGTGGCCCTTACAATGTAAACCCTATTGGGTTTATGCTGTTGATCATTATTCACTGCTAAGGTATGTGCCTTCCTTTGATTTTCCCCTGAAGCGAAACAGGTCTCAGTTTTCACTCTTTCTTAGTAGGAATGAAGGCTTAGTTTCACGATGTCATGTTGACCTGAAAGCCCAAAGAAATATGGGTTGTTCGTACAATTGGTGTTGACAAAAAGTAAACTGGGAACTTTCATATGGTTCTTCACCTCCAGACACTTTCATTCCAATCAGCTTTTTGGGGACAGGTTAACAACTTGTCTCGAATTTTAAAGCCAAATACAAATTATAGATAATAATTAAAACTTTACAATTCAGTGTAAAAAAGTATCAAAGTGCATTACATACATTTCTTAAATAAATAAAAACAATTTATAAATATAAATACATTCTACATGATCTGTGGGAGTGAGGCTGAGGTCTGTTTCAATGGGGGCAGGGAGATCCAGGGGTTTTGATTTCCTCAGCTCCCGGGGGGATTTGGCAGACACAGAGTAATTTGTAGTGAAATTTCCAGCACAGTTTGTTTTGCAGGTGGCTGAGAACGAAGGCAGGGTGTGGTGGGGAATGAGAGAAGCAATTTGCTGTCTGTGGGCTGTGAATGTGTTTATTGTTACACAGCAGTAGGTTTAGTGTTGTGCCGGTATGTGGTACGGTCAGGGCTGGACTAATGGAAGGGAGGCAGCAGAGAAGACATGGATAAACCAAAGGATTGTTGAAAAGGATTTAAATGAAATATATATTTTCATTTTTTACTTAAGTAACTATCTTTGTCTGGACAAGACTGTCCATTCTGCAAAAAAGAAGTTACTCTTCACTCTTCACATAGGAAAATATTGTCAGTTTGACACAGGAGTCAAAACAAAACGAGACAAAAACTATTTCAATCGGTGAAACAGGTCAGATGACAAAGCAACATGAGTGTGTATTCGAAGGTTCTCGCCAGAAGACATTTCAGTCTCACATGCTTTGGAGTGGATTCAATTAAAAACTCTTCTCTTTGGATCCCCAGCCAGAATTTCAGTGTATAAATCCATGCCAGATGTTACAGCACCACTTGAAAAACACACAAGGTGTCAAGGAATGAGCTAAGACTGTTTAATTTGTTTTTATCAGCATATTTTTTGATATAACATATATTTGTAATATGAAAACTAATCCACCAGAAAAAAGCCTTAAAATATGCTATCAAGAAAAATTTAAGTGGAAATTTTTTTCTTTTTTAATGTAGGGGACTATGTAGTTGACTGAGAATGCATACTATACTTTTCTGCATGCTGAATGTTATTTATTAAGTCTGCCTGTGTAAGTAAGGGATCATCTGGAGACACAGCTGGCTGGAGAATGTGATGTACTGTCACTCATGTTCCTGCAGGGGCGGCTGTTTTTCTTTCGCCCCCGCTGTGGAGGAACCAATTGTGCAGCACCTGTTTTACATTCCAGCCGAGGTTTGAGGGGTCTTCACCCGAGGGACGCTTCTAGTCAAACCACACAGATAGAGTATATAAAGAGAGAGAACGTTATATAGTCTTTCATTATTGTGTCTTGAATCCGTGTGACACCTCCAAGACATCAGTATGTGTGAACTGTAGAAATGCAACAACAAAATTTATACAATCTATGTGTTATAATAATTCTTGAAAGAATGAAATTACTAGTTACATTTAGCTTTACAACATGATATATTCTTCTGTCCATCATACTCACACTGTACCTCAACTTTGAGTATTGATAGAAAGGAACATTAAATTAGAAAGTTTAAATGTTCCAGATTTAAATTATTATAGCTAAGTCAAAACATGTATAAGGCATTAAATGAGGTGCTATAGTTCAGTGAAAAAAATAGCTTGAAGACACTCTTGTTGAAATGTCATGCAGTATTGTACGTCTTTATGGTATTCATAGAGGGAACCGTGAACCGGGAATAAAACAACCCATTTCAAAAACAAATGAGGGGGAAATTGTCAAATTTGGCAAGGCAAAATAGTAGGCCTAAATGGTAAATGGACTGCTTTTATATAGCACCTTTATACCTTACCGGATAAAGTGCTTTACAATTTGCTGCTCATTCACCCATTCACACTCATTCAAACACCAATAGCAGAGCTAACCATGCAAGGCGCTGGCCTGCCCAGTGGGAGCAACTTGGGGTTTAGTGTCTTGCTCAAGGACACCTCGACATGCAGACAGGAGCTGGGTATTAACTTTGTGATTAAAGGACAAACTGCTGTAACTCCTGAGCCACAGCCGCCCAACTTCTTGCCTTCAAACATACTTCTTGCATTTTCAAAGATTGTGACTGAAATCAGGCAACACATTAGCCTCAATTGCAGCATATGCTGTAGATATCTGCAGGTGACCCATGCTCCTCATTCCCAAACCCAGCCATATGTGAACTCTGATATTGTCAGACATTGCTGAGAAATCAAATTTCATTTTAATTACGGCCATTATTTAATGGCTGTAATGTGATGTTTAGCTTTGCGACTTTTTGATGCAATCATTACTGTCTTCATTATTTTCAGAAATACATCATATATAGAAATCTGATTATAAGAAACATCATTAGGCCATTAAGCAGGTTCGTAAACTTCTTAATTAAACTAAATACCTGTATTTGAGTAATTCACATGCATACAAATACTTCTCACTCATAGTTTGCATAATGTTTTGAAATTGCTAGCAGCTTTTCTTTAATTCTACAACTGTGCTACAATATGCACTTTGTGTTGCTTTTAATACTTCTATATTTCACTACTATTATTTTTTGTCTTTTCCTGCTGTATTACATTTTCTCCTGCAGTGACCATACATAATACAACTGATGTACTCAGAAAAATATTCCCTTATCAGTGCTATAGTTTTACAACTTCATGTGTGTGATATTATAACTATTACTTAAATCTATAGAGGAACATGCTGTGAGAGACATAAAATACTCCTCAAAGATATTCCATAAATTACAAAGTCTTTCAAAGCTGTTTAACATGACATCAACTGATTTGACTCAGGGTTTCCCTCTTTGTAGAGTTTTTGATTTTTACTATAGAAATAGAGAGAAAAAGCAATGAAGTCGCTGGTACTGTTGCAGAACTGGTTTAAAGACTCACAAAAAAGTTGTTTAAAAAGTCTGACTATCTTATTTTAAGCGGTATTG
Organism: Sander lucioperca; assembly: GCF_008315115.2. Lineage (NCBI taxonomy): Eukaryota > Metazoa > Chordata > Actinopteri > Perciformes > Percidae > Sander > Sander lucioperca. The sequence goes on along the minus strand of NC_050179.1, from coordinate 13,053,203 downwards.
CTGAGATCATATACTCTCTCATATAAACTTGCACTCCATTGTGTCCTTGTTGGCTGCAAAGGACAATGTAAAATGTTGGCAGGAAGAGAGAATCCACTGAGACAGGCATGGATAAAGAGAGGATAATGGGTTGGACATGCTTCCCTGAAATCACTGGATGCAACTCAACTGAGCACCTGCTTGGCTCAAAGAAGCACAACAAGACATAAACAGGAGGCTCAATATGGGCTCTCAGTACTCTGATAGTATATTACACCTGCAGTGCTGATGAAGTTAACCCCGTATCTGCAACCACTAAATGTATGCCTCAGAAGTGACCTTAGCTTCACTTGCAGAAACATTCTCAATAGAGGGAAAACAAAGACTTTACAGTTTGTTGGGAACCATGAAACCAGAAATAAGTCTACATAATATAGATAGCGATATATGCACCAAGAAATCCATCATAAACATTCAAATTAACCATGAGGTTATTACAAAAGATAAGCAGGCGTAAATTGATTTAAAAGATACTGAGTGAGTTAAGATTTTGAGGAACGAATTTCTTTTCTTCATATCCTTCTCTTTCACTAGCTTGTAGATGCCAAATTAAACACGTTAAACGCATTGGTTTTTAAATAACTGGCCAAAAAGACCATTATCCCTTTCTATGTTCTGCCTTTGACACTTTTTTAAGGCCTTAACACAAAATCAGGCCTCTGGATCTGAGCTGCAGAAGTGTGTGCGAAACAGCTGTGTCAGACCAGGTGCAGTCTGTTCAGTCCTCCAGTTTCAGGCACAATTTATACCATAATTCCTGGCGCATAATTCGTATCTCCCCACTGCCAGAACTCTATTAAAACTGTATGTTTTTTTTAACTGGAACTGGAATGCCCCCTCAAACTGGTGGGGGATTCCTGTTATTAAAAGACATTTTTAGTTCTGTGGTTTTATTCCGCACAAGGACTTTTGGGGGTTTAGTGAAATGAAAGAGAGGATAATGCAAGTATGTACACTGTAGCAACTGTTAATGATATAAAAATCCTCCTCTGGAACCTTCATTTAAGTCACATCACACCAAGTGTATTGTTAACAACAGCTGGAACAATGTTGTGGACATATATATTGTGAAAACACAATATAACAGTAATTATGCCAGGAGACAAACATCACCCCAGCTGTGAGCCCAATACAGCAATTTGTTTGGAAGATGACATGGGTAATGAGAACCACTTGCTGCTGGACTCCATAAATTATGTCAGGGGTTTGGAGGTTGCAGGACTCAATACTCTGCTCATCCCTCTGAAGTACTTGAAAAACATTCATTGCACGTCACGCTGAGAGATGCCGAATTTCCTGCCATTCCCAGATGTTCCTGTGCAGATGTTCTCAGAGGAGGCTTTCAAAGGAAAAGGTATTTGCTTGTGAAAGCTGCGCTCATGTTTGCCGTTGCTCACACGTCCGCGAAAAAAGTTGGCGGTTGCAAGTTGTGTCTGAAACACATCAAGAATTACAAAAGGCCTAAATGACAGATACAATTAATGGAATGGCGTGGCCGTTTAGTTCAGTTGGTAGAGCAGGCGCGCATGTGCAGAGGTTTTTTCTCGATGCAGAAGGTCCCGGGTTTGAGTCCAACCTGTGACGGTTTTCCTGCATGTCTTCCCCCCTCTCTCTCCCCTTTCATATCTCAGCTTTCCTATCGAATAAAGGCAGAAATGCCAAAAAAAAAGACACATTTTTTTTTTTAAATTTTGTATAAATAAATAAGATACAAGAGGTGAAAAAGGCATTTTAATGTGTGTTATTGTGTTTCAGAGTTTAGAAGAGAAAATGATAGTATTTTGCATAAAGATAGATACGACATAGATACAGTTAATATAATGTATGCAAAATGAATTTTCAAAAATTGTTTTACATGATGACATTTTTTTGTTTGTCTCCAATGTTGGCCATTACAAGACTACATCTTATCTTGTCCTACAGCTGCATTTTACACTTTACTGACACAACCAACAAGTGGCAGATAGTGAATGTCAAGTAACGCATGGTGAGGTCAAACAAAGTTGATCCAAACATGATAGAGGACCCGGTCAACAGAAAGAATGGACACAGGGAACAAGCATCTATCGCTCATCCATGGGCTCACAAAGCCGCCATACGTGGGGGAGTACTTGTCCTTTGGCGAGTGGCTCCTGATCCAAGACCAGATAAAGACACAGTGACAGGCCGAAAACTGAATTGTAACGTCGAAGATTATTTGGCAGTGGGGAGACAGACAAAAACTGGCTGTGAAAGGACTGATGTAAGACCTTTCAAATCATAATGAAGCTTATGGTGGCAAGCTACCCAAGCTACCCAATCATTGTTTTTATTCTGAGATGCTGTATTGATGCCAGAATATGCAGACGTGAGAGATATAGAAAGATAGAGTAAACTGATCCACTTGTTTTTTTGTACACAGTCAGGTTTATTGGTCATTAATTGTGCTTGCAGTTTAAGGACACAAGCAGATCTTTTAGCAGATTACAACAATCGAAGCCAGTGTATAAACTGAGGGCAATAGGTTCTATTTTGTGTGTTCTTCTGCATGTGAAATGGAAAACTAAAAGTGTAAGACAACAACAGGAAAATCAGGGGTCAGGTCGGGTCCAGTAAAAGATATGCAGTCCGGTTGCTAATCTCTTACTACAGCTGTACAAATATAACTCTTTCAGAGCTCTATCGGTGTCTCCTGTCGGTATAGGTCAGAGCACAGCATTATGGTCTTATATTGATCTCTATATAATTAATGCCACTAGCACGGCTAAAAACAAAAATTACATAGTCAAACAAACATGTAAAGGCCATTAGAACTTAGAAACAAATGTGTCAGGAGAATCAGAGTGAACTATCTGAGCGAGCTATAAATATTATGTAATATTTTAAGTATGTCACTAATGTGTGCAGCCTGTCAAACATTTCTGTAACCATTGTTATTATCTGATGATAATATCCTTTCCTCAACATTATTAGAGACTTTTAGCAGCTCTGACGAAGGGTGTTACAGAGATACTTCTGCATCAGTAAACTCAGTTAGAAACCGAGAGAATTTTTTTTTTTAACTGTGAGCGTAGATGCACACCACTTAAATAGTAGCAAGACAGCAATCAGGATTAGTGGAATATGCCCCTTTGAGAAATGTAAGCACACTCTTCTCCCTGTGCCTCTCAGCCTTGTGATAAACATACAAGCAGCCCCAGACTTGTGTACAGAGAAAGATCATAGACTGCTGAGTTTCGGATTTGTGCTGTGGTCTGTCTTATTACTGCTAAATATTCAAGCAGAGTCAAGCATGCATAGGCTTTTTTATATGCAAATGAAAGATTAACAAACTTGCAAAATACATTTTACAGGAGAGTGTTTTCTTTCACCCTCACACTTAGAGTATTTATTGTCCCAGCAGGAAAACATTTTTACAGCCTGTACATGTACGTCTGAAATACAAAAAAACATTCAGATACACCCAAAATATACTTACATACACATATACAAGAATACAGATCTATACAACTACAAACAAAGCGATCAATGAGCTATTTTATTTTGGGCTACTGTGGCAAATAGGAAAAGATGATATATCTGTTATTAAATATAATATATTAAAGGGGTGATAGAATGATTATATAGGGTATTTCATACTGTTCCTTAAGGTCTCCAAATAGGGTATGTAACATCGGTTGGGCTGAAAATGGCCCGGGTGCTGTTCTATGCGCCCTAATGCAACCCTGTGAAAGAGCCCTGGATTGAAACGAGAGGTGTTCTCCTTTATATGGTATGCTCACACACACACACACACACACACACACACACACACACACACACACAGTCCCACCCCTCTTTACAACGAGCTGAGCGAAGCTGCAGAGGCTCCAGTGTTGCCATCTTAGCAACTTTGTCGCTAGATTTAGCGACTTTTCAGACCCCCTTAGCGACTTTTTTTCAAAAAAGCGACTAGCGACAAATCTGGCGACTTTCTGTAGGAAAGACACCAGTATTGTCCGGCGAGCACGCAAAGGTAGTTCTCTCTTGTGTCCGCCAAAACAGTCACTTCTTTCTTCTGTTCTTCTGTGACTGAGGAGCAGCCCCTCCCCTCTCTGCTTTCTCCTATATACAGCAGCAATGATCAGAAGGGGAGACAGCGAGTCAGCAAACTTGTTACGCCCGCAATCACTTGTGGAGTATTATAACTTCAAAAAACCACAGATTCCAGTTAATCTTATAATGGATATGTGTGTTGAGTTATTTAAACAAACGATCGGGGAAATAAACGCCTCTTGTCCACAAGTCTCCTGATAGAGCTCCAGCCAGCTCACAGCGGGGTCTGTGAAGGTGGACAGGCCGGGCGGCGAGCCATCGACCCCGGCAGGCACCCGCTGGCTGTCACATCAAACTGTGGAGCATCTGAACTCGACACAGTCAAACCAAATTTCCAATTAGCCATCAATTTTCGTAAAACGGCCCATATTTGAGCTCTACATAGTTGATTTCTCACATAAAAAAGTCTCAGAAGTGAATTTAGTAATAAAATAGCAGACGAACAATGTATAAAGTGTCTAAGATCTGCGCAACCAACATTCAGAACACCAGCTGGTCTCAGACCAGTGGTTTGTATGTACATTTTGGGGCATGACAAAAGTACAGACTAGAGCCAAATAAGGTACAGCCACCTGAGTTGACGTCAACTACTGGCTTTGTTGATATTTGCCCGTTTTCAGCGGCAGTTTCAAATTGTGAGATTTGCATAGGAAAGAGGTGTCAGTCGGACTTTTAGGTTCTATGTATGCCTATTTTACCCACCAAACTGTCGTAATTCAACTATGACAAGGTAAACTCGGTTTTGCATATCACCCCTTTAAAGAAAAGAATCGAAAAACTGATATCAGCCTAAAACGGATATAAATATTAGCTGCTTTGACTCTGAATGAGGTAGGCAGTTACAATACATGCTCGTACTGAAGTCTATTTATAGTCATTATTTTGATGACTTCAGATTTGATACATGGAGAAACACTGGACTTGCCCGACTTATGTCCCAAATCTCTAAATTGATTGTAATATGACGGCTCGCTTTATGAATCCACTATAAAATCACACTTACTCATTTTCTCCTCGCTCTGGTATTGATATGATTTTCCTTGTGTTGATATGTTTTTCTGACCTGATTCGTGCTCCCATGGATACCGCTGCAGTGGAAGAAGAGTGGGGGAATGGAAAACATGATTCCTTTCTACGGTGTACACTGTACGTAGACTGTATGTGTGTCTGTCTATGCTGGCTATTGACTCTTAATCCAGCATCTCAATGATCAGACAATAGTGTTTCATGTGACAGTTTTTAGTTTCCAGTTTGACTTGACAAGTGCTTTGCAGTCCTCTATGGTCAGACTTGAGACTTATCATAATCAGGTCAACATTTGTATTTGTTCAATACTTTATTTTATGACTAAATAGCTGCAAAACAGACTCAGTTGTACTTTGTGCTTTAAACACAAAGTACAACTTTAGTGTGTTAACATGCTAACATTTGCTAATTTGCACTAAACAGTTTAGTGCTAATTAGCAAATGTTAGCATGCTAACACGCTAAAGATGATGGCGAACATGGCAAACGTCATACTAAACATCAATATGTTAGCATGCTAATGTTAGCATTAAGCTCAAAGCACAGCTGTGCTTAAGTACAAGCTCACAGAGTTGCTGCCGTGGCTGTAGACTCTTAGTCTTGTTAATCAAATGCTATCTACAAAATGTTTTACTTTTTGATGACATACTGTAATTTGTTTTTTGTAATTTCCTCAACCTCAACCAAAATTATCTCAGGAATGTGAGGAACTTACAAGTAGCTATCTTTTAAGGAATTTATACCACACATTTATGGATCTTAATAATTCCAAATGGAGAATAAACAGAGCTTTCTGTTCACAACTGGTTTGAGTGGTAGACAGAGGAAGTGCTGAGCGCCTCCCGCTACCATGGCTTCTTCATTGTCACCATTTGGTTCTCCTTGACAACGGAGAGGTATCCGAGGTGTTCTCTCAGTCTCTTCAGGTCAGACCATTGAAGCCCCTCTCAGCACAGCAATGAGTGAGTGCCAACAGCCTCCCAGAGATAACAGCAGAGCGAGAGAAAGACCTCTGGATATCAGTGTGAGTGTGTGTGGGCATTGTGCATGTGTGTATGCACATGTCCCTGTATCTGCCTGTGGAGGTGATGAGTGAGAATCTGGCCCAAAGGGGATCACGTCACCACAGAGATAGCCAACATTGCCTAGCAACCTCAGCCCTCAGGCCCACTGAAGGAAGTGCAAAGTGAAAGCGGATCCTCTTTTTGCAAAAAAGCTGCTTATAATGGATCTTTTCAAGCAGAAAAAAACCCTGAAATGTAATAAACATTTGGTCTTTCTTTGATGAAGGATACATCTGGTGATATTCCTTATTTTTCTTATTGTAAACAAATCCCATGAAAAGAAATAAAACAAACAATAAATTAATCCAAGTATTTTTCTGTGTAGCTTGTTGTTCAAAAACTGTTAAAAACACATCAACGAGCCACACCGTTACACTGGAGGACATATTCCTTCTTTATGATGAACCTGGGCACTGTAGTTTATTTCAAGTCAAAACCATATACACCATCCTGCTGCTGTAAATATTTGCTAGGACACCAAATCTGCAGCTGAAAATAGTCCCCAACAAATTCCAGATTCACTCCTGTTTGAGTAACCTTTGTTGAAAACTTAAGTGCACAGGTGTTTTTGTAAATTATTGAGCCTTTTTTTTTAATTTAATATCATTTGTGATCTACGTCTTCAAGTGAAAAGGAACAAATGGGCTTGGGGCTGAGTGCCACAGAGAAGCTGGGGACTAACGCATTGTTGGTTTCGGCCTTTAGGAGTTATTGTTGACAACAAAAATTTAGAATATCGCCAACCTTTATTTTATAATGAACACTTATTTCTGATCCTAGTGTTTTACAATCCAAGTTATAGTCAATTTATATAATTAATGGTACATTTTGTATCTAAGTACTTTAAATCAATCGCATTAACCAAAAAGCTGTTTATTATAAGCTGGTTATTGCATTATAGTGCGTAGTTTTTGGTAGCTCTAAATGACGCTGAAATAACGTGAAATGGAGCTGTTACTAGCTGTCACTCTGCTCCCAGCCAACAGCGTCCAGACTCTGAGCTCATTTCAGTCATGTTACAAGACAAATTATTGTCTTCCTGCTAGACACCCCTGACGAGGCACGTCAATACTGCAGGTGCAGTTGGGCCTGAAATTGCTTTGTTTAAACTTGTCAGGTTGGAATGGAGATTTTAAAGAAGGATCTGTCCTCATTTGCACAGCTAACACGCTGTGCAAACCTGCGGAGATTAACACTGTGTTTTAGAAAAAGAAAACAAATTTGAATCTGAAATTTGATAAGTTCATAACTTGGCTTTCTTTTTAGTAGAGCTGTCAATAATTAAAACATTGTTCGCTTTCCTTTAAATAAGCTTCTGGTTTTCCAAGTATTGATGTTTACTTCTCTTTTCTCCCCTGTGTTACAGTGATTGAAAGGAGCTATTAAAAGTGAAATGTGAAGGGTTATGCAAATTGAAAACTCAAGTAAATCACTTTAATGTTTGAGTATATTCAAATTGATGTTTTCAGCAGATAAAATAGCAACTCTCCCCCAATATTTGTTGTATTCATGTAATATTTATTCACTTTATTGTTTATCTGTGTCAGTACTCACTTAATATTTTTTTTGTGTGACCTTTATAGTAACCTTATTAAAAAAAAATTATGCTTCTTATTTGATATAATAGATGCTCATAATATATAACATATTTTATTTTTTTAAGGTTAATTATCTATACTATGCTTCTGTTCTTGCTGTGGCACTTCAATTTTCCTGGGATAACTGACATTTCAACACCGTACAGTGCACACTACAGCACTTCCACGTCAACTGACATTTTAACTGCATTCACCTCTTTCTTTTCGACTGACATTTCAACTCCTTTCAATGCTTACACTTTGACTGCACTTCAAACCCTTTCAGATCTTCCTTCAACAGCAAAAAGCAAAAGCTTCTTCAGCTCCTCTAACTTTCCCTGTTGATACATGATTTACTTCAACTGCTTAAAGTTCAGCTGACACTTTAACTGACATCACCATTCATCGTTTTATACACTTGAGCTGACAATAATTACTTTCAGGGCTTCCACTTGTATCACCAATGCTTCCATTGACATTTAATATCCTTTCAGCACTTTTAAATCAACTGATACTTCAAGATCATTCAGTGCTTACAGTTCCTGACAGTTCAACTATCAGATTAGCGCTTCAAGTTTAACTGCAGTTCAAACTTCCTCCAGTTTTTGTACTTCGATGCCACATCAACTTAAACTACTTCAGCATTGGGGTGCCTGGGTAGCTCACCTGGTTGAGCATGCGCCCCATGTACAGAGGCTCAGTCCTCGACGCCGCGACTGCAGGGTTCGATTCCAACTTGCAGCCCTTTGCTGCATGTCATTTCCCCTCTCTCTCCCCTTTCAAGACTTCAGTTATCCTATCAAATAAAGGCCTAAAATGCCCAAAAAACTAATTCAGCATTTGAACTATGATGTTTCAACTGTGAATTTTCAATAGTAAACACGTACATTTTCTTTGGAACATTTACACTTTTCCAGTCTTATCTGAAGGTTTTAAAATTTGGTAACATATGTACTTTACTATCATATCTAAATTTAACAATGTAAATGTTTTTGCATTTTCACAGGTGTCAAGATAGGTATCAGTCAAAAGAATGTAAAGTATGACCGCTTTAAAACACTCCTAATGCACGGATTATACTGGCTTGAATAGTCTTTCCCCCCAATTTGTTCAGAGGACAAAGGGCAATGATGCACATTCCTGAGAGCAGCAGCAGAGAAGCATTCCATCCACTGTTTGTAATTGTTCGCAGCTGTAGGCAGAGTCTGCTTCCTATTTTTCACATTCACGGGTCAAGCTTTAACATATTTTTCATAATCACTCGAAAAATAGAAGTAATGCTCCAGAAGGAAAAGAGTGTTTATGTACACTTACTGCAGTAGATGAAGCAGTGCAGCTGTTAGCCTCCCTGCACCTCCACTACTTGCTCATCTTCTGCGCTTTGTTATTGTGAGGATGTAACCGCCATTTATCTATTTGAGCAAAGGGCTGTAAATAAGGGTTTCTGTATTTTCCTACCATGCCACAGCATGAGGTGCCATTGTGTGAAAGGTGCCTTTCCTTCTACCTTCAGCATGTCAGTTTGTAGCATCTGGGGTAGGAATACAATTTCTGAAAGCTACTACTGATTTGACTCTTTGCAATTTATCACACATCACACAATGTGTCCAGCCAAGCCACCAAGGGGGAATCTCTTTTTTTGAAATCAAATAACTCAAGGATGCAGCTGGATTTAGGTTTGATATTATCAATCTTTGTTACAAAAGATTTAAAAATAAATGTAAAAAACAAATAGAGGAAAATGAGTGTGAATCACAAACTGTTTTTCAGTAACAGCGCTCTCTCTGCAGAGCCACAATATATAAAATGTGTGTGTGTGTGTGTGTGTGTGTGTGTGTGTGTGTGTGTGTGTGTGTGTGTGTGTGTGTGTGTGTGTTTGCACAGGTGCCAAAAACATTTAGTGGTGTACAATACGTGCTTGTGTTGAGAGTGAATGCAAGTGGTTCTCCACTTGAGAACAGAGCGGCACCACAGTCAGCTTTATTGTTTACAATCACAGCCTGTAACAAAGCGTGGATCATGCAGACAGCAGAAAGACAGCTTGTATCTTAAGGTAGTTGTTTTCTAATCAGCTGAGGCCAACTTCTCCAAAATGGAGCAAAAACACAAACATGTATCTGAACCATTTGTAATGTCCATTGTTTCAAAGGGCAACAACAAACACGACAGATTCATGCTGAGGAACTGACATCAGCTGGAGCATAAAACCTCAGTCATCTGTTCCAAGTAAATCACTTTGTCCAAGCCACAAAATTACAGTTTCTCAGCTTGTGGGCAGGGGAATGTGAGTGACGGTTTTTCTTGTGGACCTTGGGTATGTTTTTAGGAACCACAGACCTAAAAGATATCTGTTGCCAGTAGAGGGTACTGTAGCTCCTAAAGTCTCCGTTTGAAAAAAATCTTGGTTATTCTGTCTATGAATGTTGTTTGTTGTCACCAGCTTGAAAATGAGAAACTGCAGTAATAACTGTTACTGTTACTGCTACAACTGCATATGGATTTAATTTTTGCAGCAAAACCTGCTCCTTCATGTGTTTTATTAACAATGATGAGTGACAATGGTTTCACTAGACAAAAGACCTAAAATTCCAAACAATGTAATGGTCTTGTAAGATTTTATGGTATTTCTTTGTTTTGACTGTGATCAACATTGTCTTCTCTGTTGAAGCTCATCTTCTTCGCATTAGACCCCCTGAATTAAACACAGATTGACATTTTGGACCTTTTTTTTTAAAAGCTGCAGTTTCACTATTTTACTACCTTATTGGGTGTGATATTTGCTTACATAAATAACTGTGTGTGCATGGCTATGTGCGTGTGTGCTCACACTGTGATGAGCTCTATGCTAATGCAGTGTTGTGGTTTGCAGTGTTCCCCCTCCTCTGCTGCTCTGAACTGAAACAGCTGCCTCGGCTGCTTTGCCTCCAGCTGCTTCCAAATTGTCCCGCCATTAAGCTATTATATGTTTACAACCATAGCATTGAGCAAGCCCACTAGGTGCTAGAAGCCCTGATGATCTTCCTCTGTTGTAATGGATCATTATCCTGGTTTCTTATTACACAGCTTTTGCTGCTGTAATTAGGTGTGATACAATTAGGCACACTCTCTCAACAGAGCTGTAAAGGTATCCGGCAATACTTTGTACTATCCTAATGTCACTTGGACAAGATTAACAGCAAAACACAATTCCTCAAAAATAATTTACTGAATCATGTATGTCTCCATCACGCAGAGTTTTACATATACTGCCATTAATTAAAAACATCTACTTAATCTAAAAAAAATAATGCATCTGAATTATGTCCCTTGATACTGTGAATGTGTGATTTTGCATAAACAAGACTTTTGCTCCTCTCTAACATGAGTTTCATATGTGGTAACTCTCTTTTATTCCTCCTGTCAGACTGCTGGGCTCTGGAGCTGTGGGAGAGTGCCCACTCAGAGGAGGGGAGCACGAACACATTGATCTTATTTGGACAGGCTTTTGTCTGGGGCACATCCAAACCCAAACAGCCAAGGGAAGGACCACAACAGGGTGTAAGTAATTCTCTTGCAATTCAGACACACTCTGTATAGGTTACAGACAGAGCAAAGCTACTTGTATCATTCAAAACACTGTTATTTCTTCATTCAGCGTGTAATGATTTATTTAACTGATATACTTGTTTTCTTCTCCTGTTCATTTGTTATACTGTTATTTAACAACATTTTACTCCATCTATGCTACCTCAAACTGAGCTAAAAGTCATATGCCAAAGAGGTGTTTCTCTGTCAAAAAACTCCAGCCCAAAAAAACATCTGGTTTATGTTATGACAACACTGCTTTAAGACGCAGCTTGTATACAACTGAACCAGTTAGCAGCTTTCAAGAATTGGATGCATTCACTGTATGCATGTTTCTCATTAGCTACAAATACAGAATATTACTGTACTTCAGCATGTTGCACATATTCAAGACATACCTATTTCACAATAACTGGAGTCTGTTTACTGAAGTGAGTCTACAGAAAAAACAACACTGAGTAACACAGACAACATACAGTATACTGTATCTCCATTCTATTTCTCAGTTTAGCATACAGTTGTCATGATCATCATCATCCATTGCCTTTCATTTCTATGATGATGTTGCTTATGTTCCTAACATAATAATGCCAATACATACAGTATGTGGATGTTATTCTGATATTTTTTCTGTGTGTTCATAATGGCATTTTTCAAGAGAAACGTTTCCATTTCTGCAGTTTATGGTGGAAAAATACCCTGAATGGTGCTGATCCAAGCCGGAGGATGAAGGATGACTGCTCATGAACTCATGGAGGAAAACAGTAAATAATCAAAACAGTGCTTTAGGGTGAAACTGTGGTGACCTAGTGAGTTGCTGTGATAGACAGGTAGACAGTTATCTGTATATACTTACTGTACACTACAAACAAAATTAGGGTTCCAGCAACCAACAGTCAAAAAAGTGTTTTTGTTTTAGCCTGAAAAATGACTTAAACTGTTAATAAACTATTAAAAAAGTGGCTTATTAATTTTCTGTCGATTGACTTAGCTTAGGAGACATTGTTATTCAATTAGATAGAAAGAGCCGATATACCAAACAGACCTAAAGACGGCAATGTTCATTAAAACCACACAGTACAAAAGTGATGAACTGAACAAACACAGCGCTGATTTTGCTAGACTTTCCAGTAGAGACGCTAAAAAAGTTAAATCTAGGTAGAGTGGCACTAAAAGAAAGGCAATGAGGTCATTCAAACCCAAATGGTTTATCTCTGTAAATGTGTTCAGCAAATGTCATGGCAATCTGCCAATTGCATGATGGGATGACTTGGCCTAAGGACGGTGGTAGAGGAAAGCTCTTGCAACAAAAAAGGGTTCATCCTCTGGGGGTCATGAATTTCCTCAGTAAATTTCATGGCCGTTGTCATTTGAATATTAATATTTATTATGTGTGGAAATGTTGGCCTGTTTGTGTGGCATGAGATGAAAGACCAAGGGGTCTCTAAATGTATTAGGAACCATATGAGGACCATGAATATACAGTAGTTGATATATATTCTGTGTTGAGCAGATGGACTGCTTCAGGGCAACACACACCAAAAAACGTTATTATTTAGCAGTTAAACATTTACATACAAACAAATGCTCTGCATATTTTGTCGTGACTGTCAGACATTCAATCCTGTTCCAGTTGTGCTCGTGTGTGGGTTTCTTCTGTTTTAGTAAGGTGAAATTATTCCATTTTCATTTCATTATTCATGTTCAAGGATTGCTCTAGTTAAAACAAAAAATAAATGTGGACATTTTCCATGGACAAATTGCAAAGCAACATGCTCCTGCCTTTATCTGCCATCTGTTTAAAAATTCCAATTTTGAATCAAAGAGCCAAGTTAATGCTCAACTGGTTGCATGGGGATAACATCAGATATGTATTCCTGCAGCTTTATGGTTTATTGGCTGTTATGTTTTGACTGGATCGTTATCTTCGGCTGCATCAAATAAGCATTACCTGGATGCTTTCAAAATTATTCAAAGTTAAAGGTAATTAGTACTCCATTCTTATCAGCCATTTGTTTTCAGCATAAAAAGGAAACTATGGGTATTTCTCAGTCTGTTTTGCTTTGTTCTGATTGTCCCCAAAAATGTCACAGCAGGGGAAAAATGGACACTTAGCAACATTTTCACTTAATCCCTTTAGATGTGCCTTTAGAAAACAAAAATAGCTATACAAAGTCTTATATTTAATTTGTGTGATTGCTGAAAAAGTTGTATACCTGAAGAGAGGTTTCACTCAAGAACCAATTCATAAATGAGCTTATATGGACAAAGAACTATCTAGCAGCTGAGTTATGCAGTAGTCAAGTAAAGTCAAGGCAGTTGTATTAATATAGCCCAATATCACAAGTCACAATTCAAGGGGCTTAACAATCTGTATAGCATACAACACCCTCTATCCTTTGACCCTTGATTCAGATAAGGAATTGAAAAATACCAAACCTGAGTACATCACTTGTTTTGTTAAAGATTCCTGGTAATAAACGCATACAGTTGTCTCATCATGTATGAGTCACTGTTTGCAGAAATCCTCTCTTTATTATATCCTTTTTCTTTTCCCAGGTGTCTTATTGAAAGAGGATCAACATACTTGGGGCAAATTGCATTTACTGCTCTGCCGTAGGATGTGATTGGTGATAGATCTGTCTGTATTAGGTAACAAAAGACTTGAATTAACTGTCTGTTAAATCAATAGCCTTCTCCCTCTCCTCTCTCTCTGTCTGTCTTACTCATTCATTTTGTGTGTGTGTGTGTGTGTGTGTGTGTGTGTGTGTATTTTCCTTATATATAGTATATATTTTTCAAAACAGCTCATTATACCTATTATCTGGTTAGAAAATATATTACTAAAGGACACGGTTCTTGGACTATTTGAAACAGCAAATTAGTAGTACATTAACATATTCGTAGGACAGCGGTTCCCAACATGGGATTTGCAACACGATTAACTGGAAAGAAACGCAGAAGAAAACACTCATAGGCCTGTTAAAGTCCTTTACGATACCATCAGCCAAAGACAAATATCCATATAATTCACAAATAAATAGGGCGAACACACAAACTTTCTTGTTGCACACAACTTTCCCTAGAAGATTTTCTTGTAAAATGTTTGCTAAATTTGTGAATTTGCAGGGTCCACTGTTGTCCTTTGAGTCATTTGTGTGCTATTTGAGATAACTGGATGAAAAGCAATAGCCTGTTTCCCTCTCTGGAGGCTTGTTGTACAGGCTAACAGGCAAATATAAACAATTTACTTTTTGACATTACGCAATAGCCATATTTCTGTGACCATGCATGCAATTGATAAAGCAACATACCTTTTAATGTGTCTCTTTTTACCTTGTTCTTTATCTGAATGTATGACAAATAATGTGTAGGTGTATAGGTGTGTTTTCACTGTGTGCATTGGCTGTGGATCTGTGTGCCTGCTTGTCACTGTGTATCAGTGGGCACTCTTAAGGTCAGAATAAACTAAGCCTGCTTATTTTTGTCGGAGTCGACAGCCTGTTTGGTGAGAACACTAATCCGGAGCTGTCAGAATCTGTCTGCAGAGATCCAAAATGTATATGACCTTGCTACAAAGAAGTATTTTTCATATGAAGGTCCATCTAGTATATTTGAGAAAAATGTGTCGTTCAGAGTTCATAGATTATATCTTATTATGAAAAATGTTTGGATAGAAGACTTTATAATTGAATGTCTTAACCTTGTTTATCCTCTGAGATTAACAAAAGTACTCAAGGACATTCTGTGGGGATTTACAACAGACATCAATAAACATGAAACAGCACCTCAACGGTTTTAAGACAGACTCTAAATCAAGAGAACAAAATGGGCCACTGAGGCGTCAAGTGCAAATATAAAGAGAGAAGATGATATGGCCAACAGGCCTTGTGAGTAAAGTGTCAAAAGAGTGTGAACTGAGCTTTATGGTTTCACAATATGCTGCAGTGCAGCATGTAATCCTCATTACTTGTCATATCAGAATTAGTCTATAACGTTTCATTTCCGGGATTGTTCATGTGTTGCCGGAAATTGCGCCGGATGTCCCTCATTTTGGCCAGATGTCTGTCACTTTCCGCTTTCTTTTTTGTTGGCATTTTAAACTCTGGTGGATTTATGAGGACTATGGTTAACTGCTCCTCAGATCTCTGCATGGTAAATCCAGACAGCCAGCTGGACTAGCTGTCCAGTCTTTTCTGTTGCACGACTAAAACAACCTTTGAACGTACACGTTCCACCAAAACAAGTTCCTTCCTGAGGCTATTTGGCAGAGGCACCATTGCTCCGTATGACTCTTAGTGCCGCCCAAGACGATTGTGATTGGTTTAAAGAAATGCCAATAAACCAGAGCATGTTTTTCTCCCATCCAGGAATGCTGTGTGGACTAGCCAGACCCAGGTCTGGCAATATAATACTATATCAGAATAAGCTACAGTTAAATGTTTTTCCTTTAATGTATATTCCTATTGATAAAGTCTTCATTTCACAGTGTAATAATTGTCTTGTATTATCATTGTGTGTTGGCAGTAGTTGTAGCTCTCCTTGGAGGGCGGTATGACATTTTACTCTCGTTTCTGTGTGACAACCCTCCCATACAGCCAGCGATTCCAGTCCAACACATGAGGAGAATATTAAGTTGTTAGGGCAGTGTTGTATGATGGAATATATTCCTTTTCTGCCAACCCAGGGAATCCAAATATGTGAAAAAAAGGAAACAATGTAAGATATTCACATCAATTTAGTTTGTAGACTAGTGTGTACCATAGCATCAGCAGCTCCACACAGGAGTAGGACTTGAGAAGATTAAAGCAGTGGCCAGGAGACAGAAAGCACATGGCATGTTTCCAAGGAAACAAGCTGTGCTGTGGACAAGTACTTTTTGATGGCGGTAATGTCAATATTCAGGAGTCTTGCTCCAGCAGATGCCCACTTGATTATTCATCTTCTTAGAATGTGGAAAAGAAAGCCATCAGCAAAGGTGTGTATGTACTGCAACCTGAAACACTAGCTGGGTGATAAAACCACAAATATTTACAGTGCACATGATGGACAGCTTTGCAGAAATAGTTTGACATTTTGGGTTGTTGCTGAGAGTTAGATAGAAAGACCTGTACGAATCTCATGTCTAAACCATAGACTGTATAAAATATAGACATAGTCTCTGTGCCGTCACATATAGGTTTCTGAAGAGCCAAAATGAAGGTCAAAGTGGGCGGCTCCTGGTGGCTCTGTGCAAACCCATCTTGGCAGTGCCTGACGTCCCCAGCTAATCCGAAAATGGGCAAAGAAGCGGAGCCTGGATGGAGCTGAGGCGGGCCGAATGAAGTCTACAGTCTCCTGTGACAGCAGCCACCTGTCACTCAAAGTGGCCAAGCCCTTAATTATGCATAATTTTAAGCCTTTATTATTTATAATTAATGCCAGTGAGTTACAATAATAAAAAAAAATCACCCCTTACAGTTGTCATGAAGTGGAAACTCAGCTATAGAGACCAAAACCGTTGTAAACATATTTAATTCTTAAAGCAACACTAAAGCACTTTTCCCGCTTTGGTCCCCCTACAGGTTGGACTTGGATTACATTACATTATGCAAGTTTGCCAGATCGGGTAGTGGATCTGTAGTTCGAATGAGACATAATGAGACGTTACGACAGCGGTAATGAATGATTCCGCTTCCAACCTGTAGGGGGACCGAAGCGGGAAAAGTGCTTTAATGTTGCTTTAACATGGGGGTTTATGGGGATTGACCATAGACTGTATAATATTAATGGACAGAGCATGTGTGACGTCACCCATTGATTTGTGGAGATAAAACCATTATGAAAATGTTTACTAAAGTAATAAATCAAGTGAGAAGTGGGTCACTTTCTCATAGACTTCTACAGAAACCGACCTTTTGCAACCGCACGTGTCACCCCCTGCTGGAATTAAGATAGAATGCAGGTTTAAGGCACTTCCGCATTTGCAGCACTTTGCAGAACCGGATGCTTTGTCCATTAATATACAGTCTATGGGGATTGACTCCCTTTTGCGAGCAGCAAGTGGCCATTCCAGGAACTGCAGTTTTTGGCACTCAAGCATGGGCTTCATTTTTCAGCACAGGAGGTTGCCGCTTGGTCTATACGATAAATATGAAGCCATAGCCAGAAGGCGGTTAGCTTACCTTAACACACAACCTCCTAAAAAAACACAATTGTCGTTTTTACACTTCTGTTTTTGTACAAATTAAACAGATGAAATATAAAATGTCAATTAGTGAGCTTTAGAGGTGCTGGTAGGGGATTTCTTTTACATTTGGAAAGAGCTAGGCTAGCTGTTTCCCCATTTGTACTGTAGCCTTATAATTACCATGCAGATACAATAGTAGTATCAATCTTCCATATCTCTCAGCAAGAAAGTGAATAAGCGTGTTTTCCATGTCTTTAACCAGTTAAGATTAATGATTAATGACAAAAATGAGCATTACGGTTTGAAACAGCAAAGAAAAGTGTGCAGTATGTGTGGGTTGTAAGGATTTCAACAGATCCAGTGTTGTTGTCTGCAGTTCAGATGTGGTTTG
This sequence comes from Sander lucioperca, assembly GCF_008315115.2. Lineage (NCBI taxonomy): Eukaryota > Metazoa > Chordata > Actinopteri > Perciformes > Percidae > Sander > Sander lucioperca. The sequence continues at coordinate 13,035,300 of NC_050179.1, read as the reverse complement.
ACATGTGTGTGGTATATATGACTCCTTTTAGGCGAGACAGTCCACATCGACTTGCACTACATATTATTTAATACTCTGACAGAGGGTTTTTTCAAGTTTGTCCAACTTTTTTTTCCTCTCTTTTTCCCGCTTGTGTTCAACTGGGTGCCAAAATGTGGCTATGTGCAGCAGTGCTGGAATATATCATGTACGGTGAGAGAGCAGAGGGGGCTCTCTGTGTGTGGCAGAGGCCTACACTTGGATTAATTTGTGTGATGTGAATTAATGGCTCACTGGAGTATGGTTGACGCCCTTTAGTATCACCCGCAAACTACGACACAGCTCTAGATGAGATCCCTGCTGTATTGGATCACCCACCAGGCTGTGCAGAGATGGTAGATGCAGAACCAAATTAAATGTCTTGTCACCTAAATCTGTTTTTTCTGCCTAATGAAATCTTCTCCAGGGTAGTACTTTAGTTACAAATTCTGCTCCCCTTGATTGGACTGGAAACGGTATCATCCCTCATGATTAACCCAAGTTCAAAACGTGAAAATGACCCAGAAGTATCAGACACTAATCATCACTATCCCTCCTCATCCCGCCAAAAATATGCTATTCTGGGAGCTCGCTATCTTTCTTTGTCACATACTGTACTCCACTTGCTTTTTCTTCCAGAGAAAAAAATCATGTCTTTTATGTGAAGCCTGTCATTGTATCTCGGGGATAGAGACAGGGGAATGAAATGTGTGTGTGTGTGTGTGTGTGTGTGTGTGTGTGTGTGTGTGTGTGTGTGTGTGTGTGTGTATGTGTGTGTGTGTGTGTGTGTGTGTGTGTGTGTGTGTGTGTGTTTAAACTGAAGGTGTGCTTTGATTCCAGCATGTTATTAATATATTGGTTTCAGGCCTGCAGTGAGATTACAGCCACACTATTCCTTGAACACAAACATGGGTTCCATACAAAAAGCCACTTTAGTCAAGTAGAACACATCTTATTTTAAAGCGGTGAGCATTACTGCCTGCTGTCGCGAACATGGAATCAATCATGCTTTTATTTTTGTAATTCCAGATTTAGTCCACTTAAGGAATAACTCTGTGTGAGCACCAGATAGCAGTTGGCAGTGTGATCGTACCATGCTTATGTATTGAATTTTCAGCTTTGTTTATTTTCTTTGGCTGTGGTATTTTCAAACCTGCTCAGTTTGATGCCAAATTATTGTTTTTCTGCGCTTCTGCCTCTGCTAGGGACAACAACGCAGTATAGGCAATAGGCTGCCTTAATTGTATCCTCAGAAGGACCAGAAAGTGTATTAAAATGTTAAGTATCATAACTTTTTGTTTTTAAGATTGTTTTTTGGGCATTTTAGGCCTTTATCTGTATAGCAGCTGAAGACATGAAGGGGGAGAGAGAGAGAGGGGGAACAACATGAAGCAAAGAGTTGAAGGTCAAATAATCTTTTTTATCTTTTTAACTGAAGTGAAAAAGAATCATTTAGACAAACACCATTTATGAGGAGTTAATGCTATAAAACACATAGTGCCAACAATATCGCAATTTGGCTATCATGTTTTAATGCTTTAAAGACCACACATGTTAGGCTACAGGCTACATGTAGCCCTAGTTTGTGTCTCTCATGGATCAGCATACATTCAGGTCACAGACATAACCATCTGGATCAAAAAATATTCAGTCTGCAGCACAATTGCAGACTGGATTATATTTTCTATTAACATAATGAGGAAAAATGTAGATACTGAACGTATCAGTTGAATGTTCATTAACAACGTAATTTCATTTGTTTTCCACCAAAATATCCAATCTTGCAATAAAATATCTGCTCATAGTGACTAAAATTCTGCTTTTTTATGGTTATGTTTAGTCACTCACAGCACTTGGTTGAGGTCAGGGAAAGATCATGGTCTTTGTTTATAACCGAAAATATCTGCGATTTGAAGCACAGGACATAATGTGCTTATTAACATTCAACCAGCCACCATCTTTCTCTAATCTTGACCAAAGTGTTTTTGTTATAACCTAACAACTAAAGCTTAGATTGGGCCCAAAAAATCAAGCCCGACCCTACCCGAGCCCGTGCACGTTGTGTCCGAGCCCGGCCCGGCCCAACACATTAATTGGAATTATGAGCCCGAGCCCGATTAAAACCCGACAGTTTTTTAATACGTGGGCCGTCTCAACTATAATTCCGAGTTGTATGAACTACAGAAATCTGTTTAGAATTATCTTAATGAATAATGCAACAAGGATGACGCATGTAAACTGTGTTGTTTGTTTTTTCAGAATGGAATGGATCGGAAATGGATCCGAAAGAAGAAACATGTGGGTAACAGATCAAGGCAGCAACATAATCAAAGCCCTGGAACCATATAGGAGACTTTATTGTCTCGTTCATCTAATTAATACTGTCCTTCGCCACGGTCTGCATGCTGACGAACTGGCCGACAATGCGCTGGATATAGGAGAGACCATATCTGCGGCTAAAGGACTCGTGAGATATCTGAAATAATCTGGCCTGGTTGCGCAATTATCGAAGACAATGCTACAGATGGGGGAGACACGATTTAGCACAGTTTACCTCACATTCAAGTCAGTGCAGGACATATACCCAGAGCTACGGGAGAAGCTGGAGAGGCATAGCTTTCTCCCCACCCAATTAGGCTAATAAAGTAATGATTAAAAAAACACAAATGCTTGATCAAGGGTCCGGCCCGGTCCGGCCTGAGGATAGTGGCGGGTCGGGCCGGGTCAAGTTCGGGCATGGGCAGAGAATCTAAACTCTACTAACAACAGATGTGACTCAGGATGCAAATCCTGGTCTCTGGAGACAAAATCCTGCAGGTTGTACGCCCACCATCCATCCTGACCTTTCAGTACGGTAAATAAATGTAGCGCTTCATTCTTGAAAAAGAAACCAGTGGCAAGATAATACTATAGAGTACTTGAGATCTGCTAGTGTTGGGCCATAATTTAACATTATTGTTTACCAACTTTAAGTGACATGGTATTGTGATTATATGATCATATAGGCCTTTTTCACAGCAGACATTTCAACATGCAGAATAGGAAAAGTGCAGGTGTAACTTATAATAATAACAATTATAATAAGAATAATGATGGCTCTGTTCTGTTCAAGTGTCTCAGTAAACAGTGAGGCAGCATGAACAATACGGGACCTTGGAACCAAAGCAGCAAAATGGTATTTAGCCACAGTTGGGGTTTTGTTCAAAACTTTTCGATACAATACATATACTGATACCAATTTGAAAAAGAAATCAATTTTAAGAAAAAGAAATTACAAAATTACACATTACAGTTCAAATCTTTTTTTTTTTTTTTTTTTCAGCTGTGACGCACACTGTAGTCAAGCCTCTCAAAATAAAACAACAATCTCTATGCGTAGTATTTTTCCTGCATGACTCTACGACGTGTAACGTTAGACAGCCAATCACAAGCATTATTAGATCTTGGTACAAGCATGGTGTATGCTTATTGGGTCACTGATGCTGATGAGATTTACTCATTAGGTATTGATATTTGATATTGAAGGACAAGGCATTTTTCAATACTGTGAAGGTAATTCGTTTGATGCATAAAAGTCAAAGTTCGGTACCCAGCCTTAGCCGCCATTGCTTTTATTATTTGTGTCTTTTGAAAAGTGCTATATAACTAAAGTTTATTATTATTAATATTAATATTATAATTATAGCTGTTTTGTGACTGCTAATTTGTGATTTGGTTGTGTTCAGTGTTTCTATGATTAGTTTACTGCTAACCAATCTGAACCTAATCTGGAGTTCATGTGTTGCTAATACAACATTCTAATTATGTGGAATTACTGTTGGGCTAACTGTATTTTACTCTTTTAATTAATCTTGTGGACTTTATGTGTTTATTTGCCAGATTAATTATTATGCTGTACTTCCCTTGGCATAAAGCACAATGTAACTAATTGAAAGCTAATCTATACTTTTGTGAATCCAGTTTCCTTGTTGCTGTATTACAATACCTTCGATCTAACTCTTATTTATGGAATTTCATCTTTTTCTGATTTGTAATCACTATTATTGACGTTGTTATACAATACTGTTTTCACAGTTTCACAATTGCTTCCAGTACAAACCTCAAAGGCAATTTGTTGCCTTCAACCTTTATTGGAAACGTGTTTAGCTCGCTGCATAGTTGAGTGCAGAAGAACATCAATAGCAGAAAAGTATTGTATCATATGTTATGCCATGTTGATTTCAACCATATGGTTCAGCCCTAGATCTGCCATTAACTGTTTCCACCTGCTCTGCAGCCTTCCACACAGAGTTGACATAAATCAATATGGCTGCTGTTTGAGTAAGAATCGTGGCAATTTTAACAAACATAAGATAAAGATACAGCAAGTATTTTACAACGAGCAACAAGCAAGGAACTATTCATGTAAAAACAATAGTAACTAATGAACCTTTTACTACAGTAAAAGGAACTTTTGGAGATCATGCCTGACACCAATCACCTCACTTTTAGTGACCTTGAACCAAGGTGGGGCTGTGTATTCTGAGCTCTGGACAATTTGTCTCTCCAATTTCTCTGCAATTCCTGCAGTCCATCACTGTCATAAGCTCATTATTGATCAGAGACTGATGCGTCTCATGTTCACAGTTAGTTGTCTTCTACTGTATCCTCATTGCTCTTATGTGAGCTTTTCACTGTGATATGTGCGACATCAGAACTGTAAAATAAAACAGGATGTTCCAGTATGATTTCCAGTAACAATAAAAATATTAGTACTATGATATTGAGCGCACTCTGAAGTTCTTTATGAAAAAGGCATGATAAATGATTTTCATTTAACTCCAGTGGTTTAGAGAGACATGCAAAATATGCCGTCAGTGATCAGGGTCCTCCCCCGGAATCTAATTGACCACCCCTTGTGTCCTCCTACCAGAGTCAGAAGGTGATCGGTAGTAGGAAAGAGGCGCAAAACAACCACAAAGAGTCACAATATGACCAATGCAAAACAAGCAGCAAAAGGACTGAAAAGAGGTGCAAAAAAACTGAAATGGGATGCAAAAAGACTACAAAAAGCTGCTAAATGACTACAAAGAGGCACAATATGACAACAAAGAGATGTAAAGCAACCACAAAGAGACACAACATGACCACAAGATGCAACAGGTCAGAAAAGAGATGCAAAGTGTTGTTTGTTGTCATTTTGTACCTCTTTAGTCTGGGTTCCTTGCGCCTATGTAGGAGGGTTAAAAAACTTTTAAACCCACCCATGTCGGTATTTTAATATTTGAAGTGAAAGTTGTGGAAGTAATGGTACTCAGCTGCCTCCCTCTCAATAAGATGGATATACTGTAAGTTTTACAACAAAACATTTTTAACGCAGCCTGAAGCACTTCACTGTCCAAACAGCAGCAGGAAATTACTCCAAATTGTACCCAGAATGTGAGTATATGAACAAAATGCCCCGTACAAGTGTCTTAAATCATTGTACAAATGTCTAAGGACTGCTATGTGGCATGAAAGGAACATCCATCTCATTTAAATAAGTCAACAACTCCAGAGTATTTAGATTTTGGGCTCAGTAGAGACGGGGTGCTTCCACAGGAGAAGCCCCCCGGCATGTTAGCTTTCTGCTGATTGACTCAGCGGGCTCTCATTATCATGAGCAGAATGAGCTATAAATGTTCTCACAGCCTTTCCTGTTTATTTTTAGGTTACATCGTGGTTGGGGAATGTCACTTCAATGCCAGTTTTGTTTTTCTCTCAAATTGAGAGGAGCAGTTACCATATTATTTATAGAATCCTTTATTTAGTATTCCCACTAGAATAATCCCAAAACCTCTTTATTGGTGAAGTGAGGTTAACTCTTCAAAGCTGTGGCTCTGCTGTATATACTGCCCTCTGCATTTATTTAGCTATGTGACACCTCAAATGATGTAAGAGTACACATTGGTTTTTATTATGTTTGTCTTCGGGCTACGATCTAACAATGAAATACCATAACTCTCAATTATGTCAAGAGCTGTGAACGGCTAAGGAGCTAAAGAGGTTTGAAGCTAAAGAAAAGCCATAAATGGTTTCACGCATAAAAGAGCTCAGAAAAATGTTTTCTTAGAATCAGGTAGAGCCGACGTCCTCTCCCTCTGCTGGATTATCTTCTTTTCCAGTTATTCACATTTTAAAGGTCCCATGGCGTGACAATTTCACTTTATGAGGTTTTTTAACATTAATATGCATTCCCCCAGCCTGCTTATGGTCCCCCAGTGGCTAGAAATGGCGATAAGTGTAAACTGAGCCCTGGGTATCCTGCTCTGCCTTTGAGAAAATGAAAGCTCAGATGGGCCGATCTGGAATCTCCTCCTTATGAGGTCATAAGGAGCAAGGTTACCTCCCCTTTCTCTGCTTTGCCCGCCCAGAGAATTTGGCCCGCCCATGAGAGAGAGACATCATGGCTTTCAAACGAGCAAAGTGGAAGTTGGTCAAGGCCACACCCCCACTCTCCACCTTGCCCCCCCTCTCTCCTCCTCAATAGCTAGAGACACAGAAATGGCACATACTAAGGAAAGCTCATTGTGGGACTGGCTCTAGTGGCTGTAATTCTGCACCAAGGCTGGGGAAAAAGACTTCAAATACAGTATTAGGGGACCACTAAGGTCTATATCAGGGGTGGCCAACCAGTTCAGCATAAAAAGCCACAAAAAAACCTGCACCATAGCAAAAAGCCACACAACACATGCACGTCCACACTACAACAGCAACAGTGACATTCAGATCTGATGACAGTTATAATACATAGCAGTTTTCATAGTTTTTTTTCTCACTTAGATTGACTCAGTGGGAAATCTGACAGTCTTTGTTATCCACAATCCTTTTCAGGTCTTGCTAGAACTCTGTTGTGGCCACTCGAAGCGACTCTTTCACTCGTTTGTCACTAAAGGGGCTTTCAAACAATCTGATTCAGCAGTGAAAGGGTTAACGAGGAAGGTGATCTGTGGCAGCTTTTTTTTCCTCGGGTTGCAGAATTTGTCCTCAAAACTGCTGCTGCATTATTTTTTATTTTAAAATAATTGGCAAATGTATTGGCAAGTGCATTCCATTTTTTTGTACTTATCTGAAATGTTTCAAAAAGTAAAAAATAAAAACAATAAATCCACCAATAACACAGCCCCCAGCCACACAGTAAGAGCCTCAAAGGAGCAGGCAAAGAGCCGCATACGGCTCAAGAGCCACAGGTTCGCCCCCCCTGGTCTATATAAAAGCATCCAAAGAGCACCATGTCATGGGACCTTTAATGTGACATTATGTGTCTGCAGTGATGAAGAAATAAATGGCTCTAAGTTTTAACACGTTTGTATTTGACTTTTTTAAACGGTTGATTGCTCAGCAGTTGCATTGATGGATTGAACAAAAGCTACAGATAATTGTAATTTGTTCACATAATACATGAATCCGTACAAATTGCAATCTTGTAATTCTTGAGGTTTTTCTTGCACCGCAGACAAGAGGCAACTGAATTTAGCATTGAACATAAAGGTAATGGTGAGGACTATGAATGTTGTAGATGAAGTGTACATTAAATATTTCTCACCTCTGATGCACAGGACATAAATTCTGTATTGCAGCTACAGTATATCCATCTAATGTTTAATATATTGCCCATATCTATATTTTGTTCCTTTCCATTTCTGATCATTTTGATAACTGCATTTCGTCTGACAGTTTCTTTGAGAAATGTAGAGTACTACAGTACAGTATAAACTTCAGACAGTTCAGATTCACGTTATCTGAAAGCACTGTCAGAAACTAACACGTGTTTTTTTTTTATCTTTGCCAAAAAGAATAAAAAAAAACAAACAAGAAATATACATAATTTCGACTCCTTTAGTTCAGTTTGAGCATCCAGCAGTTTACATTAATTAACGTGCCATACAGCCGAGCATGCTTCTTGAATGACAATATTGTCCTCATTTGCTTCAGACGCTCTTATCAAAAGTGATAGACCTGGCAAGATCAAAGTGCAGCCTAGTGGTTTCCCCTCTGGCACTTTCTGACTGGGAGAGTGAGCTTTTAAAGGACTTGTGACAAGCACATTGCCTTTGAAGCGGATTAGTATTGTTACCGTCTCATGTTCCACTACTGTCCCCAGAAGTCAGTGATTTAAACTATCTTGCCGACTGAACCCCACACAAATTTCCCAGTTGTGAAATATTTGTTCTCACCATTTCAAAGTGGCCCCTTGAGCCCTATAGGGCTGCACTATAATCATAATGAACAGGACCTCTATAGGGCCCAAAAAGCTGCTGCTGATAAAACTTATTAAGCTTCTTTTTCATGTCCCTGAGGAAAGATTGATTGCACTGAAAGCTTTTTAATATAAATATATTATCTCCCAACAGTGCCATGAAATCTCACTCGAAAAAAATGCTGCTCCAACATTTTATCAATGGAAACATGATCAGAGGCAATCTCAGACTGCAGCACATTTTAAATCCTGCAGCTACACTATATAGCTGAGTTACCGGCTCAATATTTGTTGTCTTAATAGAACAAAAAAATATATATATTTTACCTTGAACATTGTCATGACATTATCTTTCGCTGCTCATTGGATTCCTTTCAGTTTCAAACAAAGGAGTAGTATTGAAAGACAGCTCAACCTCCACTGCTAATCACTTCTACTATTACTTTCTCTCCAGCAGTGGCTTTGTACAGTTACTGCAGGTGTTGTTTTGTTCATCAAGGGTAAACAAGATCTTTGGATGACAAAACAATCTCACCACAAGGTCCATTTAGTAGCTGTGCTGGAGCTTTTGATTGTCAATCTTCCTCGGCAGATAGATTTTGACTCAATAAATTGTAAAGGTTTGAGCACTTTAAAGAAATAGAATTTTGAGAAATAGCGTTTATATTACATTACATTCATTTAGCGCACGCTTTCATACAAGGCAATAAGTGCATTCTACCATGAAGATACCCATTCCAATTGAACTTTTCAAATATTTCAACTTCAAATATGCTGAACTGCTTCAAGTGCTACATTTAGAAACAATAAAAGATTTAGAATAATAATAATAATAATAATAATAATAATAATAATAATAATAATAATAATAATAATAATAAATTAACATTTAATGTTTAATGAGAAAAGATAGATACTACTCTGCAATCTGCATGTTAAATGTAAGACTGGAACCAGAAGATGGTTAGCTTAGCTTAGCATAAAAGCTGGAAACAGGGGGAGCTAGCCATGGCTCTGTCCAAAGGTAACTAAATCCGACTACCAGCACCTCTAAAGCTCACTTATTAACATGTTATATGTTTTTTGTTCATTGCAGTCACAAATGACAACTTCCTGGAAATAGTCCAACTTACACAACTTGATACTTGATACACAACTTTTTTTCTTTTTACACTACACAACAACAAAATATATAACATGTTTATTAGTGAGCTTTAGAGGTGCTGGTAGGGGTAATTTTGTTACCTTTGGACAGTCAAGCTAGCTGTTTCCCCCTGTTTTCAGTTTTTGTGCTAAGCTAACTGTCCCCTGGCTGTAGCCTTACACAATATTTTACAGACAAATATGAGAGCGGTATCGATCTTCTCATCCCATTCTCAGCAAGAAAGCAAATAAGTGTTTTTCCCAAATTGTCAAAATATTTCTTGTAAGGACTTCTCAACCACAATGACTTAAAAGTTGAGACTAAAAGTCCATTCTTGACATTGGAAACAGTCATTGACAAAACAAATCTCACCACAAGATCCATTTAGTAGCTGTCCCGGAGCTAGAACTGAAAAAAAACTACTACTACTTCTGTTGCAATGTCAAGATTTTTGGAACTTTATAATGATCAAATATCTCATTTTTTTTAATCGATTTGAAACTCCCTCCTCAAAACGAAAACGTTTAACTGAGCCACAACCATGCCTTCAATAGAGTTGAAATTGATAAATAAACAGTTGCTACATGTCTCGCCCCCTTTTTTAAAGTCGTGTGAGTGAGGCAGGGTCTAGGATTAACAAGGACAGGTTGAATTACAGCTTGAGTTTGGGGGCAATTCAATAGGAAGTGAATCAATCTGAGGATTAATTGTTGCACCACATCCTGAGTAGCAGACACTCGATACAGCCAGAGGGAGACTGCTATAATGGAAGTGAAATACAGACAGCACACAGCTTTAGCAGCTTAACCCTTCACAGCTCCTAGCATTTGTTTAATGTCTTATTAAAAGTCTGTGAGTAATGGAGATCAGCTACAGCATTATATGGTCAACATCATCACTGGTTTCTTTTTCCCTGAAAATTATATTTTAGATAGGCAAAATTAATATTATACAGTGCCATTTATGTGATGCATTCCAGTAAAAATTAAGGCTGTTTTAGGTATTTTTTATGTGAATTCTTTCCAGGTTGGGGGTCTCTTTGAGGCTCAAGGGTCTATGACATTATGTACAGTGTATATGCAGGATGGTAAAAATGGCTCTTCAAAGGCAAAAGCATTTTGAGGGTCAATGACGTGTTATGAATGCCAGATTTTACAGCTGAGAGCTTCTATATGAAGTTGTGGTTATTAATGTTGTAAAAAATATGTGGAGTTGAAATTCTGCTTTTTTTGCTTAATTTATTTTGCTTTTGTATGTTTTTTTTATACCTCCTAAATTGCATGTTTTATAACTAAAAGCTGCCAAATATGCATACTGCAAATCAGTGGCTTGAAATGGGCCCGTACTCACCGGTACTCGGAACTTCTGATACTTGTCCACGTGAGTACCTTTACTTCTAATTGCTATTAACAGTACTATTGATAGGCTGATATTTATACCAAAATAGGCTATATATCATGATTTTTGGGAAAAAAAACAAGCAATGATATGTAATATCAGACACTCAGCACCCCTATACAGCATAATGGAATAATTCTTTGTTTCATGACCACATTTTCGATTTACATTGCAACGATTCGACAGTGAGATTGGCAGTCGAATCAGGCTCCTTAGAACGAATCGTTGAATGGCCGACTATTCGGGGTCACCCCTTCAAGATATATGTATGAATATAAAATATATCCAAGACACGTGCAATGATCATTTCATGCAACTGCTGAATTACTGGCACCTTTTCTGTTCCAATTCAGGCGCTGCTGCAAATACTACAGTACTGACACACATGGGTTATCTTCTCAAGCAAGTGCACTCTATTTTTGTTTTGCTACCACATGTAATATTACTGTGATATTTGTGTTTAAAAGTCTGCTGAAAAAATGCCTGCCGAATTATTAGCTGAGACCGAGGTTAATAAGCCGTTGTTTACATTAGACTATTTTATGTATACACTGTCCTTCTGTGTGGATAGCTTTGCATCCAAATGTTCTCAAGGAGGAGAGACGGTGAAGGTCACGTTGAGCAAATTTCTGAAAGAGAGTGAAATGCAGTACATGGAGAGAGGTAATATTATGATATTTAGTTTTACTGGATTTTAAATGTTATTTTATATGAAGTATCTTGGCACCAGTGACAGTTTTTTTTTAAAAACTATTTGTAATTTTTTTGATGAACCAATTTTAAGTATAAGAATGTTTTCTTGGCACCTCAAGCTGTTGGAGCTTTCAGTCATATCACATTGCCTTCAGTTTCCCCACTTTTCAAGGAATTAGATATTCAAATGTCCATTTTTCGGCACACTTTAAGGACTTCTTGTTCATGTTGGCTTAAAAGTTGAACTTTAAAGTTCATTCTTGACCTCGGTACAGCAGTCAACAAAACAATACCTCTAAGTCCATTTAGTAGTTGTTCTGGAGCTTTCAATCATATTGCCTGGTATCAGTTGAAATATTCTAGAGGATGTTATTCTATGTTATTCTAAGTAACTAAATCTTTCAGTGATATTGCCGTAGATATATTTCATTGAATGACCTAATCTGACCCACATCTGTTGTTGCACATATTGCATTCTCTCTCCATCTAAGGTTGACTTCTCGTCAGACCATATGTGAACACATATTCGCATGAACATCTTGCAGGTTTTTGTCTCGGCTGAGATTCATTGCAGGAAATTGATTCCTCTTGGACATTACTCTTCCAAAGAGATGCTACGATCTGAGCCAGGTACACACTGTCATTTGTCAGGTGTCTCTGTGAGCGCTCTTATGCTTTGACTTATCGCATCTGGGTTGGCTGGAGAGGAGATAGGCTCTTAAACAAATGGTTGCTGTCACACAAGGGCAGGCAGCCTTTAATGAGCCTGTCTTCACAATTGGCACGGCCCATGTCAAGCTCCAGGCCTGTAAGCTTTAGCACCCTTGTAGCTTTAGCTTTTTTCTATTCAGTATTATGCGTGTGCTACTGTAATGCATCGGTACCACAGAGAAATACTGAATGTAAAAGTACAGGATGGTTCAGAGAGCAGAGTCCCTGGAGCTTCATCACTTTTTCCTGATGATCCTGATCGGCCAATTCACAGCATGTTCTCTTTGTTATCATATCTGAACAAGCTACACTTACTATAGACTGGATGCTGATAAATAAATGAAGAGTGGAGTTTATGACAGTAAAACGTGTTCTAAATATCAAAGCTCATTCATGCTATTAGTGAACTCAAATCAGCCAATAGTATTTTATTATTCCCTAATTCTTCTGTGAATACTGACCTTTGAAAAAAGCACAAATTAGTTGAGATTGAGATTGTTTTGTTTATGTAGACTAGTTTAGCACAAACACTGGAGGAGGGAGAAACAGCCAGCCTCAGAACAGCTGGAGGAAAATCTGCCTTCAACAACTCCAAAATTACTGTGCAGAATATTAAAATGGTGTTACCTTTGTAACACATTTTAAGTGGATTCCTACACAAGATCTGTAAATATGTGAAGAGCTTGACACAGTGAATGTGTTGGACATGTATTTTTAAGATCCAACCTGTGCTAAATGTAACTAAGTGATTATGGGTCAGCCTTTGCAGGTTAATTTTCTAAATATTCAAATATGATCCAAATAAAGCAAATAGAATAGTATAGTTAATTAACAAAGTTGGGGAAAATAATCATTTCTTTGTCCATTTAATGGTTTTGCAAACTTAGCCTGTCAATCATCACCAAATTTAAACATTATTTGGCTTCTCAGGAAAACATCATCGTATTACAAGACTTCTAAGATGATTCATGGGTTGCTCAGGTGACACACATATTTGATTGAATATTGAAAAACATAAACATATCTTTAAACAAAATAAAGTAGCTTAAGACCTAATTAATAAATGCAAAAGACATCCAGTTGAGTATATAATAATGTAAAGAGAGTTTACAGGTGTAGCAGCCTACTGATGGTGATGGAGAAACATTTATAGTTGAATTTTAATGACAATACCCACTTCATGTTATGTGTCAATGTCTTCATGCTTTAATCTCATGAAATGAATGTGTTTTCAAGTGAAGGTGGATGCAAGCATTGTCCACCCATAACAAAGGATCTTCAGCACTGCTAAGTAATATAGTCATTTTATCGTGAAGCATTTCAGATTAAGATAAATTGGTCAATTTAAAAAGTAATTAGCTAACCTGAAGCCAATGTGTGTTTCTTGAATATCTGCCCTTCATCACAATGTGTGCCAAACCTGCGATTGGCTCTCCTTTCCTTTGTTCTCTGGTAAGTGAATATGTTTAGAGAGAATAGAAATGATTGATTTGCAATACTGCTTCCTCTCGCTTCCTGACATTACTAAAATACCTGCTCAGTATAATGCCTGAACACGACAATGAGGGTAGTTGATTGTGTAAACTAGCAGCTGTAAGAATCTCACTAACTTTTTCACACAAAGGTTGGAGAAACAATTAAAGACACTAAGTCAGTGAGTCAGACAAAGCCTGTATGAAGGTTTTTAGGCGTCTCACTGACAGAATATGCTCCACAGAGACTGTATTGTCTCTTTGAAGACTGGAGACAGATTTATTGCAAAGGAGTATCAAAGCAAAAAATCCTTTCAGAGATAAATACCTTCATCTATTTTTTTTCTCTCTCAGAGCGATAAGAACCCAAGCTGATGATCCTGCTGTGCATTTCAGACGGCATATTTTCTATCTAAGAATAGGGTTTGAATATTCCCAGCAGTTATACAGACCAAACGGCTCTTTCTCTACGTCGCTTACTCCTTTTAATCATGCAAAAGTGTGGATACATTTACATTTGAATCTACTTGACTGAGACTCACACCTCATCTTTCTTAGAAAGGGATTTAAACCCAGGTTCCTCTCACACCCGAAGCGAGAATCATACCCCTAGACCAACTGGCCACCTAGTGTACAAGCAGGGTGACTTGCTGGCAGTGGTGCTAAGATACATGCAACTGAAGCACAAGAGGACAAGTTATAAACAGAAGACAAAAACAAAATGCAATGGGTTATGATGGACAGTGCATGTCCCATGACCTGTCCCATTGGAACAGCCTGTTGTGCTTATACTGATTACAGATTGAATATTCAGTTCTTTTCATTCGAACAGTAGTTATAAATTCCTGCTCTACTCTGGAGCAAAACGGTCTTATCGACCATCCAACCACTGCTAGCATGGCTAATACATAACTTTCAGTGTTATCTGTTAACAATGTTATCAATGCAGTGAAATGTTGCACAGCTGCCACTGTGCAGTGTGCATCCTACCAGATAACACGGTATAAAGAAAGATGGATATGAGTTTCTATTACAGTAAATAAAACAGTATAATAGATACATGTACGTATAGTAAATGCAATGTCATTGTACAATACTAATACAACTAAAAGATTACAGTGTAGGCAGAATTACTATAGATATGTGCCGTTTATTACAGTGGACGTATTATCTTCAGGGTATGTATGGCAGGTTTGGCAGCAGATAGTAAATACAGTAGTTCTGCTCAGTATGCTCAAAAGCCTGACTGTGACGAATACAGATGCCAACAACACCCATAGGATGTTTTCCTATTCGTGAAAAACATGTTTTTTTTAGGGAAATTACTTTGTAAAAGGATCCAGGGAATTCTTTTTTTTTATATAACAAACACTTCAAGCTGCCTCATCAATCCTTAACAATATCAAAGCATATTGCACAAAAGTAATGTTTTAACCTGCTTTTCCTTGTGTTCAAAATGGTTTCTTGTCATCACAACTGATATATTTTATGTTGTCACAACGTCATATCCATGTGAATTTTAAATGTTGTCATGACTCAGCTCTGCATAAACAGGTGGAGAGCAATTTCAAACAGTCGTCCGTCAGCAGGCTAATGTGATGACAGCAGCAGCAGAGATTTCTTCTGCTGTATGGAAATAAGGTAGTGTTGTTGCTTCACATCATTTAACTCTCCCAGTAGGAAGAACAGCGTTAAATATTCATTTACATTTTAAAGTGCCTTTTTAAAAAGTAAACTAAGAATTGCCAGTCTTGAACAAATGTCGGCAGAATAATAAATCCTCTGTTTCATTGAGGTTTCCTGGGAAAGTCACAAGCACAGAGGAAGGCTTGGGGTACAGCTATATACAGTATAATTCATAAGTCCACAATTTACATCTTTCTTATATCCATCATCATTATTGGCTTTTGGGGTTTAGTCGATGCAGTCCATTTTTCCGTGGTGTAATAATAATCTACCTTTTGTGGCTCCTTTTTTTCTCTATATGAGATGAAAATAAATTGACTCTATATAAGTCTGGGTTCTGTGAACTAAACAGTTTACAAAGTTACCAAATAACCCTTGAAGCGAGCAATTACCTACGCAATTCTGTACAACTGATTACAATTACCTGTGTCTGCCCTCCAAAGAGCAGACGTCCCTGAATGATTTTGATTGTATCTGCTATTATTTGTAATCTCCAGTGATGATGGAGATGTTGAGACCATTTCAAATTATAGGCAATTTACAGTAAATGCAGGTAATATTCATACTTATTATCTATGAGCAGAAATACTATATAGTCGTAAATAATCGACATACGTTACATGCATGTTGGCTTTTAGAAGTGATATTTTACGTAAGGATGTCATTGTAATAAGCATCATTCAGACCCACAAGAGTCTCTGATGATTTAAATTACTATAAAGAACCTCTCTTTTCTCTAGCATTGCTCATTAATTATATAATGTTTCTGTGATTTTTGTGTCTTGCCTGCAGATGAAAGCTTGTGACTGTGTGTCTTCATCCTTTGCTTTGCTTCAAAGCTGCAGGAAAACCAGCCATTTTCTGTCATTTTGTTTTGCACTTTGACTTGTGTACGCTGTAAATTTCCAATAACAGGAGCCACATAGATTCAGACGTATATATTCAGTTGGTTTTTCCTCTCGAGTGGCTGCATCTCACTGCCTGCTGGAGCAGAGCTGCACATAATAGTCAGCTCTGCGCTCCTGACTGTCAGACGAAGCTCTTAAAAGTCAAGCACAGATTTGAGGGCACTTCAAAAAGATTAAAAGAGCTGCCTCGTTGTTTACTATACATAAGCATGGAAAATAGTGTTGATGAAAAACACAGAGTTCATCTACATTCTCACCCACTGAGGGATCATTTTATCGCACACTGAGATCCAATTGATGCTTCACTGGATGTAATGGGGAAAAGGCATCTCCTCCAATCTCTGAGGGCACTTTCAGCACATCTACACTTCATCACACTGTTCGTACTTCCTGAGAAATTATATCTTAAATCTCACTGAGGTAGTTTTCAGTTTCTCCAACAAAAATATGACAATTATTTATACTTAAATTTACTTATACTTACAGATTCCCATTTTCTAGCTTGACATTGTACATTTAATCATATCTCATCTAAAATGTGATGTCCACCTACTAGCCTTTTCTGGTGCTTTCAACCACATCATCACAGTCTTTTTTGTGATTACAATGAATAAACAAACCACACGTGCAGGAGTGACAAGACATTATCATGTAGCCAGATACCAACACACTATGTCCTCTCACAGTACAGTATTCACCCCTGTTCTTTCAACCCCATTCCCTCCATTTTCATAATCACCTTTCTCCGCCGTTCTCTCTAACCTCAAAATAAAATATCAGAGAAGAAAAACAATTACATAATAATTAAATAAATGCAAACAATACATGAGCAGGGCCTCATTATCAATTAATTTCCTTGTCACATTACTTGTTATTAAGACTAGAAAAGTGCTATATAAAGGCAATCTAAAATAAATAAATGCGTATAAATGCAATGCAAATGGGATTACATTTCACTGGAATTGTACCTTGCACATTTTCATGTGACTTTTTCCCAAATCTATTCTTGTCCTAATAAGATGTGTAAACCCTATATTCGTCAGAACAACTACAAGTCTAACTAAGACTTGTTAGAAATCTCCTTCTACTTTTTAAAAGTAATCAAATTCAGATAATTTCTGATTAAAAATGGTACATTATTCCACTAAATGGCCACCCTGTACAGAATCGTTTTCTCTAAAGCATTAGTTCTGGGTTATGAAAGAGTTATCCATTTTCACTTGTCTAGTTTTACAGCATAATTCAGATTACTGACTGACAACGAAAGACGTTTCTGCATACATGTTATATACAATAATGCTTTGTACCATACAATCTACTTAGTTAATGTACGAAGGCAGCAAATATAGCATAAGCATTTATTCTACAGCAGTGTCTTCGAAAAGGGAAACATCACTTTGTTCTACCGACTGTCAGCTAAAGCTCAACATCATGACAGGAGTCATGTTCACCACCCATCAGATGAATAATGTCATGTGATTATCTGTTACTGTGCTGGAAGTTTCCGTTCCAGCTTTCACATTGTTCTTATTTGCTGTATTATTACACTGTCATGGTTGAGCTGTTTCCCCCTGTTGATGCAGACACTGACTCCTTTAAGCCGCAATCATTTCATAAATTAAATTAAACTTACAAGGCAGCGGTGAAGCCACTGCCAGTTCAGATGAGGAGGCTGAACGCATTAACATGGTTAAGCACTGCAACACAACTCTCCAAGGCACTGCTCTCTGGTATTAATTAGGTCACAGCTAAGCTGACAGGCTCCACTGAAAGTGAGTTAGTTTATTTTTCACTATGATGATGTGAGTGTAGAGGAGTGATGGTTCGTGTATAATCCTCTGCTTCTTCATTGGCTGGGCTTTGAATATGAGAGCATCTTATCAGTGTGTAATGAATTCAAATCCCAACTTATTGTTGTTTAATTTTCACAGTTCAGTTATTGACTCAGACCTCTGCAAGAACATCTGTTATCAGGTAGCCACTAGTTCCCATAGAGATGGCTGTAGATTTGTCATTGTTGCTGCAGGTGGGAGCAGCGAGATTCCAGGTTTTAATGTTAGTGTCAACGTGTCACACCTCACAATTTATCTATATTTAAAAGCAGTAACACTTTGAACCACAGCGTGAAATGCTGCACTCTTGTGACTTAAAAGATGTCATTTCCAGCAGGACAAACATGTTGTGGATGTGTGGGAATATGCACCCAAAGCCCATGAAGTATTCATGAAACCCGTTTCCCTCTGTCAAATGTCTCACCAGAGACACAGTGTCAGCCTCATTGCCTTCCCTGGGCCCCATCAATAGAGTGAAATTAATACCACCTTAAGTATCTTTAGGGCAATCTTTTTTTTACAGAGGCAATGAGATTACATGTATCTCTATTGACTTGGTGTTATACAGTATGTAAGCGATCTATTTTAATAGGATTAAGGCATGTTGTATGAGTACCAGGACTCTTAATGTGTGAGCAGCAGTGTGTCCACTGAGTTTTAATGTCTGAACCTTTGGCTCAGGAGCTAATGCTTTCTACTCATGATTACCTGAGTCTGAGCTATTGTTAGCTGCACAGGAGCGCCAGACAGCCAATCGAATCATACGGCACTGATTAACTTTCAAGACTATGCAGAGTCATTTCATTACAAATGCATTTTCCCTTCATCATATCTCTTCCGCTGTGTTCCAGTAATCAGTCTCTGGAAGATTGAAAACTAAATTGAGTTTGTGCGTAATGCACCTCAGCCACCGGCGAATGCTTATTTTGCTGTCAGCAAGTAAAACACTAAGTGAAAAAACACTACCTGTGCATGAGACTGTGCAGCAGCATTGATATAAATATCCTTTTCATTTATATATAGTGGTCCAATGCTGCTTTCATATACATATCAGATTAATGCTGTATTCAGAATTCAAAACTATTATACATTTATTCTGTCAAAATCAACCCTGTCTCCTTGAAACTGTGTTTAGTACACTAGCAAATATGTTTTAAGAGATATGTAATAGTGCCCCAATATATTTATTTTTTGGACATGATGAGAAAGGTTTTTCCATTAACATATCTGCAAAAATCTCAATATGTGCATACTGAACATTTTTGCAAAATGCTCAATGGCAACATTCTGTTTGCCAGTGAACATATGCCATGCAGCCAGGAATGACGTCTTCTTTTAAAAGAAATTTGTGAAAATTAATTAAAAGAATATATTTCTAGGACACAGAGTTACTGAAATCCAAAGACACATAGCCTTGTGATAGAGTGTTAGAGCTGCAGGACAGTGTGACTTAGCATCCTGACCGCCGGTCAAGTAGCCGAGTCTGATGACTTAATTAAGGTCACAGGCTGAGAGCACAGTTCGCTCATCCTCTGCCTCATTAACATACTGCTTTGTTCAATATGCTGATGTGAGGAATGGATTTACAGTTAATCAGCTTCACAATGTTACATCTCTGATTATGCCAAAGTGTATTGAAATAAGCTCTTTTGAGATTTAATTGAATTGGATATTTTGTTTTGTGATGCCCAAAAGGTTTACAGTACAATGTGACATCATCACTCTCACAAACAGCTTGCACTCCATCGCCAGTGCGTTGAGCTCATTTACCCAGCTCTGAGAGAAAGGTGATAGCTGACAGTGTGAAGTAATCTGCTCTATTGATCATGCTGTCAAAGAGTGACTTCAGTAACTGCAGAAGCAAACACAGCAAACATTAACCCTATACTCTGAGGCACAGGAGGCAGACCACCAAAGGTTGTACTGATGGTACCAAAACATTAAAGTGTTTTAAACATTAAATATGCTTTCATCACACTTCCCTCCCTCTGTGTGAATTTGGGTTGGTCCTGCAGCGTGCTTTTACCTGTAAGGAGAGGAGTGTGCTGCGGGGATCATTTACTGACACTGGCGTCTACGGTTTTGGAGATCAGAGGGTGAATCCCGAGGGGGTGTTGATGCAGACTTGCGCTTTGGTTTGAGGATCTGTATTACGTTGCTCCGTCAAGCCCCTCTTCCATCAAGTTCAGGGAAACGGAGCCCGTTGTTACCCATAAGCCCTTGTGTCATTGAATATTTATCATGTATCTGATTTGAGAGGGAGAGATTCCTGAGATGTGGCAGCCCCCCCTGAGGCCTGCAACTCAACACCCTGTAATAGAAGCCTAAAATGTGGCTGTCATTTTCTGCCTCTGGGACATGGTTAATTAATTACATGTTGGCCTCTACACTTAACTCTCTGAGCAAACCTCTCCACTTTATTTTACAAGTTTGTCCCAACTCTGCCAGTGTGGTACAGTGTAATACTGTAGTATTTATTCATCGGAGGGAATACAAAATGTAGTCCTGAAGACACACAGCAGCCTGAACGTGCCCTTTGACTGTCACCCAGCCTACTGTATCTATCTCTGTTGTATTATTAATGTCAACAAATCAAATGATGGAGAATTCACAATGCAAACATTGAAACCTGTGAAAATGTTTTGTGATCGCAGAAATCATTCGAAAAAGGGAGAGTAAAGATAAACACATTACATAACAAAAAGTAATGCAAGAGGCCTGGATGTAATGTGGGCTATTTGCAGCCCCTGTCTCTCATTAGACTTTTAAATAAAAAAAAACAAGCAATTCCATTCAAGTGGATGAATCATATTTAGCATAACAAGACATAACAGCCATGCTAGCAGGTCTGTGAGGCTGCTAATGCTAATATCAGCGTGCTAACATGCTCACCATGACAATGCTAACATGCTGATGTGTAGCAGGTAATGTTTATAGTTTATAGATTTATATTGTATCTATATTTACAGTTTGTCACCATCAAGGTTTAGTTTGTTAGCATGCTAACTATTGTTAATTAGCACAAAAAACCCCACAAAGTACTAGCTGAGGCTGATTGTAATGTTGTTATTTTTGCAGATATTTGTTCATAAATCAAAGTATTGGCCACATTCAAATTCAGACCTGATGATAGTGAGACATTTCATTCAAAACCAAAAATGCCAACCTCACAGTGGCACTACGGGGGACCATGAAAGACCACATGATTCATATTTGTACAGAAATTAATCCAAACGTTGTTGAGACATCAGTCTGACCAATCAACATTGCCATCAATAGTGTTACGCCCATAGCATAGTGACTGTTTGTGTGTGTGTGTGAGTGTGTGTGTGTGTGTGTGTGTGTGTGTGTGTGTGTGTGTGTGTGTAGGCATATATATATATATATATATATATATATATATATATATATATATATATATATATATATATATATATATATGTATTCAGACTTATTAAATGTTAACATACCAGTTGGTGTTTAAGCTGCAGTTTCAGTTGTGTAAAACAAAAGCAAATTAGTCTCTGGTGTGTTTGATGAAATTGCAGTTAAAATCTATAACCCTTAAACAACAAGTGTTGTTCTGATCCAATACAGTAAATGGAAATGCCACAATACTAGAGATTCTTCAGTTTTTCACAGCATGACTTGCAGACAGACAACAAATGGTTTGTGTAGCACCCTGTTAGCACTGCATGTGTTTGATGTACTTTCACTGTGCGTTTCAGTTAGAGCCGCTCCGGTGTGGAGTGAGATCGATTTTCCTGCAACAGGAACATTAGTGATTCTCGAGCCAAGGGTATTAAACTCAAATCATTGTGTTCTATTGTTTGGCACGTCTTATTGATTATGTCCTGGGTTTCACTGGCGAGAGTGAAATATTGTAGCCTCAACAGTCTTGCACACAAATAATTGGTTCTATTTGAAAACAAATAACTTGTGCAAAGTGATACAAAATATCTGTTTCGATTTAATCTTTTCATTTGCGCTGTGTTGGTGTTGGTAAATAGACCTGAAACAGAATGCAATACCAGCAGGTGTATAGGTTACTACGGGTGATAGTTCATAGGAGTATAGACTGCATTAAATGGAAAGTTAGTCATCCCATGTGTTGCTGTCCTGCGGCTGCCCTGTGGTCAGATTTAAAGTGGGAGGAACAAACTGACAGCAGCTTCACTGCGACATGTTAATACAGCATCGGTTTGCAGTCAGACAACGACAGCACAAGAGAAAAAAAACTGTTCAATTATTGATCCGCTGCTTCAAATCCCTCATTATTTCATAGTACCTGTTAGGGGGCAGTCCCTGAGGACGCCACAGTGGAGTCTTCACAGTAGAACGACTCACAGAGTCGCGTCTTGCATGATAATTATGATGAAATCCCTGTTCCGCTGAAATCAATATTCTGATCCATGAGTCACTATTGCTCTTCTCTCTCTTGAATTAGACACAGCAGGTACAGAGAGAAGAAAATGTCCTTTTCTGAGCTGCAATCAGTCTCACTGAGAAAAACGATTTTTCCAAATATCATGTCATTGCATCATCTTGGTGAATGTGATGAAACCAAACTTTTCTCCAAAATGCAAATTTGAAGAAAACATTTAACTATTTTAAATTGTATAATTGTCACCTCCCTAAAAATGCTCTAAATTGTCCTTTATGCAATGTTATCTGTGTCATGCCATCTAATTATGCAGATTGTATTGCAGGAAACAGCAGTTTTGTCTATTGTTGTTGCTACACTCATTACTGGTTCATTGTTTTTTTTTTAATGAATTTTAAATGTGAAACTGTCAATACTGTGAATCTTCTGGGAGAAGAGATAAAAGTTTTGTCTCTATTATAGCACAAACAAAGCAAAAAATTATTATTTGAAACAAAAGTTAAAACAATAAACTTGATATATTATGTACAGATTGGTGTTTTTTTCAGCTCTATTCATCTAATGTGCTTTGTTTTCCTATCAGTGTGACATTTACTGTATAGGAATATTTAATGTGTCACTCAGAGACATTGTTTCCGTGACTGATGGATTTAAAACAAAACAAAGCATGAATTCATTACCATGATCACTTATATTACAGCACAAAAAACATGTATATTTGACAGTCTACACTGGATCTTCCTGCGTAGATCTGAGCCAGGGGAATGTGGCGTGGAAAATATGGTTATTTGCCCTCAATTCTAATGCATCACTAAGCCATGTTTTGTTTATGCCCGTTGATTTCTGCATTGAAGACTGAAACCTACCATTATCCTCTGCTCCCTAGCTGGGTTATTCATCTGGGTCTCCTGTCGTGTCTCCTAAATAAAAAGCCCACAGCGCCTCACCAACCTCCCACTCCTCAAGCACCGCAGGGTGTCTCACAAAGCTAATGGTCACACCGGGGTCTGTCAGCCCTTTCCAAAGCCCATCCTTTGTACACAATCTACTCCAGTCTCACCCCTGCTGCCCTGCACCTCACTACAAATGTCAAAGAATATTGATTTGGCTCAGAGTGACAAAGTCTTCACTAAGATAGCTGCCTTTGTACTACTGCAATAAAGAAAAGACCTGACCTTCATACATGCTGCAGCGAGACACTATCAATATTTCATCTAAAAGTGTAAATTTTCTGATGAATTTCTGTTTGTCTTTTATGAAGGATATCAGGAAGTGTATCCAACTGCCAGCTGAAACACCACGGTGGTACAGTAATTGCAGAAACGCTGCCAGGTTGTGAACAAGCCTCATAAATGCTGCTCCTCTGATGAACAGAAACAAGCTTCTGAAGAATCACAAATATTCCTATGAGCCTTTTAGGTTCTTAGCGCGGCAGCTGATATAAACAGTATGGGAAGCAGAAGACATCATCTAAATTTCGGACTGATATCAGCTTCAAAAGTGCATCAGAGGAGCGCCACAGACAAACCAAACAGAGGAGGAACAAAGAAAACAAGTGGGTGTTGGCATTTGAAAAAGCACAGTTCCAACTTTCACTTCCACAAGATTTGTGACATATTACAGCATCAAACATGATGGATATGGAGCAGTGATCTCATAAACAACAGCCATTAATTAAACACATTAATGCGCTTCGTGTCACGAATACGAAAATGTAACAAGATGTCCGATAAACTGTCCCATTATTTGTCAGTGTGAAACTAAAGAATGACATTTATCAGAAGTGTATTGACTACGAATTGTTGCTATGAATCGATGTGGCATGATGCCCAGTTTCTTATGTCTAGCATGGCTGATATCTAATTGTTTCTGCAGAAAACTCATTAGGAGTCAGTTGACTGGAAATTCTCGCAGGAGAATCACTGCAGTCATCTGATAACCTCCACGTTCGCTTTCAGAGGAGTTTATTCAAAATCCTCTTACAGAGACAGCGACAACAAAAAGCCTCTGATTTCCCCGAGGTGTAATGATATTAGAAAGCCTGATTTTATTGTAGGAAGACACATACAAAATAGACTCTATGTACACTATACACTGCTTGATGATGATGGTGTTGTATGTTCTGTGACATCTTGGTGACTTTCCTCTAAACACACTGAGAGCAATACATCTGACTGATCCTCAGATAAATCATGTTGGTAATTTAGTGTGTGTGTGTGTGTGTGTGTGTGTGTGTGTGTGTGTGTGTAATTAAAAATCGCATATACCTTCTTTGGACCTACGAAAAAGATAGTTTAACGTGTTTGAATTTAGAAAAAATCTTACTTTGGTGTCTTTGTAATAATCTGATGAATGTGAAGCTGTATTTAAATGCTTCATCAGGTTTTTCCTGCAGTCATCAGTCTGAGTTCAGAGGCAGTTTGCCCTCTGCCTGTACTTGTACATGTCCCTCTCCTCTTGCCCTGCTCGCTCAGGGGAGCACTTCTCTGTAACGTTAGATGCATCCGTTGCATCTTCATCCCTCATTATTTTACCCCTCAAAGACCTTTGCTGGAAACAGGAGATGCTGCAATCTGAAAGAAAGGTTTAACTCTTTGTTGTGTCACACTGTGAGCTGTGTTGTCTAATTTTCTGTCTAGATGTACTTTGATAAACTCGTCTCAACTAAGGAAATTCACTCAAAAAAATGTAAATGGTGAAAACAGATTGCGTTGTTTAAAAGGAAAATGTATTAGAAATACAAACCTCTCTGCAGAGCTGCCACTAAGATGCTCAGAGAGACATTTACTTATTTAGGCAATTACACGGTGATTTTTAAAGAAGCAATAATCAATAATTTCATATAAAAGCCACGCATCACGACTTGCATGTGAAAGGTGAACCCACAGAGAATTATCAGCAGACTCTGCAGTTCTGCTCGGTATGCCGAGCGTGTTTGCGTCTTTCAGATCATTGCTTAGTTTCTGTCCACAACTTTATTGTTTTGGTTCACTCTCATCAGCGTTCGTTCCAGATGCAGCAGATTTCTTTTAGCTGAAAAACCACTGTACCGGCATGAAATGACAAACATACACAGTTAGCAACTAGCTGAAACACAGTGCAGAATTTAGCCAGATGTTTCCCTCAGGGGTTGGAAAAGATCAAAAACAGAGATAAAAGAGAGTGAATATTGGACTTACATTTGTCAGTGGCTAGAAACACAACTCCAAAATAATGCTAATATAGCTCTGTATCTGATGGTTAGATAAATAAGCAATTGTTTGCTAACACTTTCAACGATAACTTAAAAAGTGATTTCAGTCTTGTGTTTACAGCTTGCTTACGCTGCCCCCAAGTGGCCAAAAAATAAGTTAATGCAGGTTTATTTGGAATCAACATGGTGGCTCTATAGGCAAAAATGTTCATCATATCCAAATAAAGCGTTTCCTGCCATAAGGACCCACAAGGCTTACTGAGTACTTACTTACTGAGTACTTATTATAGTGGCCCTTCTTGCCCAGTTGATAAAATGTTCTGTGTGCACTCTGAAACACTTTTCACATGTGTAATCAAATACTGTCTTATCTCTGATATACTAATATCAGAGATGGGGACTCGAGTCTGAGACTTGGACTCGAGTCGCACTTAATTCGCACAAACAGTGATTTCAGACTGGGTGGTCCCCTGCCCTTTGCAATAATGTGCAAGGTAACGCATGCGTTATGCCTTATGTGCGCGCACTCACATATCAAAAAATGCATTGACAATGGCTACACCAAGTCCTCCCAGAGTTGTGCCTTTTGTCATTAGTTTTGCTTTCAATAACTTCGTAAACAATGGCAGTAAGCGACCAGCTACATGCAAGGTGTGTGGCAACAAGATAAATGATGCCGGATCAACAACGTCGAACTTCATCAGGCATCTCAAAACGCACCCAGATAGGGAAGTCACTTGCTAATGTGAAAGAGACATTAATTAGGATATATCGTTGAAGGTAACAAGCTAACCATCGCAAAGTATTGTGCTAATGCTGGGAACAGGCAAATTGTATTTTTATAGTTGTATCCATATGATGTGACAGACTTAGGTTAATATTTCACCAGGACCGAGGGCTAGAGGGATGTGTTAAGTAGCAGAAGATTAGACTATACGATGTCCTAAGTTGAAGACCCAAAAAATTATTATTAAATTAATTTTATAAAATTAAGCTAGCTCCATTAAAGCATATGTGATATTTTTCAATCACAAGTTCATATCCACTCTTGGCTGCAGTGCCCACATTTTATTTCAGAAAAAAAAACATGATAGAAACATTTAGTATTACTTTAGCTATTTCCCCCACAGAACACTACATATATGTCAGTTTTATGCAGATTTTATTAGTGGCAAGCAAAATAATTTCCCATACCAAAATTTTGAAAAATACAGTTATGAAATTGAAACAGAGTTCTTAATTTGTGTTGTTAGATTACATTGCAGGTGATCCCATAAAGTTATCCTACAACTGATTTTGATACTGTACTGTATGGATGGTAGCTACAAGACATGCTTTGAAGTCATAAGATTTAACAATACAGTGTTAGGGACAGATCAGATGGCCAGAGACTTGAGACTTGACTGGGACTCGAGCTCAAAGACTTGAGACTCGACTTGGACTTCCAAAAAATGACTTGTGAACATCTCTGACTAATATAGTTATTAGTCTTACTGTGAGCATTTCCTTTCATTCATTCTTATTCTAATACAAGATGTGACCACAGTCAGTTAAAGAGTAAAACTCTTACCAAATCGATTGCAGACACAGAAGAATTTGCCTTGCTTACATCCGTCTGATTGCACCACTAACAGCTAAAACTCAATTGCCTGGCTGATGGTTTCTCTCTGTACTTTACTGCCTGATCTGCTCTACTTCTCAAAGACTCAGCCTGGTCTGTCCCCAGAGGCTTTCACCCTGCTACATAATGATTGATTGCCATTTCTATTTCATTTAGGAGCCATGCTATAGAACAGCTAAATGAATTGTGGGTGGGTGCCTCTATTCTATGAGTGGGGTGGTAAATATGGTGTATAAATTATCACAGTTTGACTGACATTTAATACCCCGGCATTATTTTAACTGACAGACTACAATTATAAGTGTGTCACTCCATACAGCTTGGCTTAGTTTGATTCTGTCACAGATGACAACCAAATGTACCTGGTAAACAGGGAAATATAAACTGATGTCTAATTTGTAAAATATTACTTTCATTGTCATTTTTTCATATAGTTTTTCTATTTCAGCTGTATGAAGGCCTAGGGTTGTTGGGAGAATGAAATTAAAGCATCAAGAGCGGTCTTTTCAGTGCCACACTGGAAAAATGTCCAGTTACAATCCATTAAAAAGCCCAGAAACATTTTTTATTTGCAGTATGACAGTCAATCTGCATAATATTGTAAAACAATCTGTACAGTGATTCACCACTATTGGCTTGTTGCAGGATTTCAGGTCATTCCAGGTGGGATGCCAAAAAAATCCATCAAATGATTATGTTGTGAGGTAAAATCAATGGTGTGTTAAACAAATGATGTTGCTAAGTCAAAGGTGCATTAAATAAATGGTGTTCAGTGTGATGTTGGAATTAGTTCTAATCTAATCTGACGTGGCGCCGCTGTTGCTGCTCTAAACTCCTGATCCCTTTAATTGCACTTTAGAGGAATATGGCAAATGCACATTTTTCTACAAAACATTAAATTAGTCATGAGGTTACTTTGTGAAACTAAATGCAAAATGAAGTGATTGGACATGCAAATGAGACAGGAACATTGATTACCAACCGACTTGCTGTTGTAAAGATAAATGTAAATGGTTAAAAATAAATCAGCTGGGAAGTCACAGTTTAGTGTCTCTCTCTTGTGTGTATAAAGAAACTTGCTGCACATGGGAGGAAGCCAGTGAGGAAATAAAAACTGCAGTCATTATTAATTGTCAGAGTTTGTTGTGCTGATTGATCAATCCATTGCTGAAGTTGGAGGTTGGTAATGGAGTTGGCCATCTGACTTTAGGACTAAATCTCTGCAGCCTGACTCCCATATTGATGAGCAGCTGCTGCAGAGACTGTAGAGTTACTTACCTCACTGCAGCCTAAAGGATCATTTCTACTTTTCTCACTATGCTCGCAGATCTACATACAGAATAATTTATTCTGTGTGTGTGTGTGTGTGTGTGTGTGTGTGTGTGTGTGTGTGTGTGTGTGTGTGTGTGTGTGTGTGTGTGTGTGTGTGTGTGTGTGTGTGTGTGTGTGTGTGTGAAAAAAGCTGGCAATTTTCTATATATTTGTTATCATCAACAAAAAAAGAAAATTGGTCCTTATCCCGATTTGTTGCGACTGAAGATAAAAAAAAAATGTAAAAACAGGTCGTGGGTTTATACTCTCACCTTAAAAAAAGACCAAATAATTTCTCAAAAGAAATGGACACTAGTTTTAGCAAATTTGTAGGAAAGTATTTAACGATAATGAAGGAACATGTCATCCACTTGTGGGAATAAGATATAGTTTGGCTACATGTTAGTAGGATGAATTCATTGTTGGTTTTAGGGTTTATGTGGAATTTGTCTGCAATAAGAAAAATATAGAATATCATATCAACATTTAAACAATCTTTATCATTTTATTTATTTGTACCATTAACTCTCCGATTCTCCATTGTTTCAAAGGTCAGTGCTGTCAAGACAGTTTCAATTGGTTAACAGCACAAATTAGCATGTTAAAGTTCACCGAAGTTGACTTGTAAAGACTCGGCACAGATTTACTTTGACTCTATATCCACTCTAAATCCACTGTATTGCACTAAAATTAATTGGTTTTGTTCTAAAATGTCTCTGTAAATGCTGGTGTGACAGTGTCCTAGTTGACTTAGCAGAAGAAAACACATAATAAATCTCTATGAAAATGGCAATAAAGACAAAAAAAGACACACATTTTATGTTCCCACACAAAATAATTTCACTTGATCTTGCTTTGGACCAACATATCTACATGTACTCATATTATGCAGAGCGCTGATTAGCTAGAAGTCAGGGGAATAAAGAAGCAGTAGCTGCAGGAAACAGGTGGTTCTCGCTTTCAGACCAAATGAGAATACTTTGGTCGTTTGCCCTGGACTGAGCAAAAGTTGGCGGTTTGGATCGCTCTGGTTGGCGTCTGGGCTTAGTTACACTAGGCGTAGGGTCAGTGTACCAGAGTGGTGTAATTACATTTGGCTCCCATTCCCACAACAGGATTAGATGATTTGTGGCCAAGAGCACTTTATAATTGTCCCTGATTACCAGTTGCCAGTGCAGTGAAAGGTCAGTTGGTCTGCCGTTCAGACACCCTTTTGGCCCATAATCCCTCAACACCCCATGTCTGTGTCGTCCCATCCCCCCTCCACACCTCTGAGCACGGAGCGCGATCTGGATCATCACTTTTGTCTGTTATTGTCTGAATCCTAATTGTTACTCTTTTCCCTTCACTGTTCAGTAGATAGAAAACCGGAAACAAAGAAGTACTGCAGCTGATGTTGAAGAATTACCTCCATGTATGTGGTCTGTATTTCTCTTTTCAGAGAGGGTCGCTCATTATCTTTGGATGAAAATATGTGACCTTGTTTGGTACCACAAGGAAATAGAATTAGCAATTATGCATTGTTTGAAAGCAATTGCTTCTTTCCTCTTTCTCATTTTCGCCTCTCGTTCAGCTCTGTAAGGACTTTGAAAAATTCCCTCAAGCCTCCTCCGTTTTTTTTCCCATAATGGAGGGCTTCCTATCCTTTTTTAATTCCCGCTTTTGTTTGCTGCTGAAAAGGAGCTGCTTGTACAGAAATAATTAGCTGTATTTGTCGAGATATATGCATCTCCCTACTAAGGTGAAAATCCTCCTATTCATGAAAGTCCAGCGTATCTCGATACATAAGCCTGTCAGCATTGAAAGTTGTTTTTTTTGTTTGCATAGAGGGTTAATTTTGTTGGCTTTGCTCAAAACATTTTGCTTATGTGGATATCTGCATATTCAGCTGAATATCATGAAAGCATTGTTGTGCAGTATAGATACTTGGGAATACATTTACTACACTGGTTATTTGTGACTTGTGAACATTGCCTTGGTATGTTTCTGTCTCTTTGTCCGTCTGTCTGTCTGTTTTATATTAACCTTATGCATTTTTTTTTATATTTAAACCCCATTAAACCTACCTTACTTAATTTTGCCGTCAGTCAAGATTTTGGATGAGCTTGAAAAAATACTAATTGTGATTTTGATTGATTTGTATACCCACATATTTATGTTTGGGAATAAATGAAAGCGCAAATTGGATTACAAATTGGTGTGATGCTGATCTTTAGTATATTCATTTTTACAAGAACCACTCATTTTCGTGCTATGGCACACGACTTGCCTCATTTTCACACCAACCTCAGTCAGTTTTAACAGCTCAAGAGGAATTCTTGGAAAGAAGTTGGCAAGTGAGCATAAAAGTTCAAATGAACAACTTGAAGTAATTAATAACTGATTAAAATGTCCAGCTTCTACTACTCCAACAGTATGAATGCAAACTTGATCAAACCTACTGAACAAAATAAATTCCATACAATCAATTTGTCTTGTATGAATTTAGATGTGCATCACGGTGAAATAGTATTGAAAGACTCCTTGAAGGCTATCCCATCTATCAAAGGGGTACTTGAGCCTATCTGATCAGGCTGTGGGAGTATGTTGGACAAAAAAAAGTGTGTCTATATATTTATTTACAGCACAGCCAAAGACATTTGGAAAGTGCCCTCTACTCTCACTGAGGCTGGACTGATATTTGCAGTCTCAACACAGAGCCTTTTGACTTGTCTTTGATGATTACTTTGTCCCCTGTAAAACCACTTTAGCTGCCTCTGGATGGAGGACTCTGATCGGGGCTTGTAAAAGATTTATGTGAGAAATGCAGTTTTAAAAAGTGTCAGCTGAGTATCACAACATGTGTGTTATTGTTCATTGTTGGGTGCAGTCAGCCCACCTCCTGAGGTCCTTGGCTTTTCAGATAAAGGATAATGTGAATGACCCAGTGTGACTGTTTGTTCTCCAATTTGTTCTGCAGTTTCTCTGGATCCTGAGAGGTGCCTTTGGCTTGAAGCAGCCTCTGAAGCTGACTGAATTGCTTAACTGGGTGAGAAATTAAGATTTATCAGCACATCTGTGAGGCGCTCTGGGTTCTCAGTCACACAATGTGTCTGAACTTCTCACTGCACACTGTCGACAGTACACCAACTAAAATGAAATGACACATTTTAAGATTTTGTTCAAGCACAAGTTCATTTGTATAATATTCTTTTTTATCCATCAATCCTCATAGCTTTCAGTGTTACACACACTCACAGTATATAATATAGTGACTCAACTTATTCTGTGCTTATTTAGACTTTTATTTATTCAGGCTCAAGCCCCACATATCGCAAAAACTGCTACACCACCTTCATTTCCTGCCAGGCCCCAGCACAGGCTCTCCCTCATCTGACCTCTCACACAGTGAACCCCATGAATGGACAATAGTGCCCTTCAGTGGGGCCCCAAGACCATAGCAAAGCCTGCAGCTGGAGCACATAGCATGGCTGCCCTGGCCCGAGGGCACGCTAACAGCTGAGAAAGATCACTGAACTGCCAAGGGGATTTTTGGAAATGCTCTGGGAATCACAGATGTTAGGGATGAAAAGTGGCCTGGAAGCAATGTGAGAGGATCAAGAGTTGGAGCTGTTTATTAGATGCAGAGGAGAAGCAGCCCCTAACAGGTGCTCAGGGGCTGGATGGTGGATCTGAAGCTAAACTGCATGAAGATGAACCTCTGGAAAGCCCTGGGCTATTTTTCATCAAACAAAGGAAGCAGGGGATTATGACAGTTACAATAAAGTCCACTGGATTTCTTGCTGGATGTCAAAAATAATAAAAGAATATTAGGTTTTTGGATGGAAGGATGAAAAAACGGTCACATGACTAAATACAAAGCTGAAAAGTAACAAAGTCCTGAGAGATGGACAAATGTAAACAGACTGCAGCATGCAGAGATGAGCTGTGTAGCATCAATATGTCTGTGAACGAGTTGCCATTTTTGCCATCAGAATTTGAAAATAGTACTTCAACAGAAAGTTCCACATCAGCAGCAGCCATCCTGGCTGTTTTCAAAAATGCCTCAACGGCACCCGTCTTTACTTAGCTAGTGCGAGGGTGCGGACCAAAAATAACATCATCACGTATTTTGCGTGAAGCGCAAAGGCTCCGCAAGTTGTCAGTCATTGTATCAATCCCATCCCATATGAGATAAACGGTTGTGATTGGCCAGACCAGAGCCAGACCTGCTAGAAATCTGTTTGAATGGGAGGGGGACCAGACGTATCTGCCAGAGCAAATAAAACATGAGCTCGAAGATTCAGCTGGTTCCCACACTAACCTTATACTTATACTTCACTAAATTCCAGAGGATAATATTGTAGGACAGACAGACAGACAGACAGACAGACAGACAGACAGACAGATAGACAGATAGATAGATAGATAGATAGATAGATAGATAGATAGATAGATAGATAGATAGATTTTTACTTGTAATTGAGTGACTAACCATAATGTAACATATTGCACTCTCTAAATAAATATTAGGTGGCAGTACAAAATGTATTTGTATTAAGGTTTGTTTGTTGATCTTTTTGAAACTATAATGTGAAGTTTAAAGCCACTGGAAAATTGGTTTCAAATTTTAACTATATTTCTGTTTATGCTGTTTACTGCATTTATATAGCACTTTTCTAGTCTTAATGACTACTCAAAACACTTTTACATAGTACAAGAACTATTCACCATTCACACACACATTCATACACCGGTGGCAGAGGCTGCCATACAAGAAACAACATTTATCTGCTCATCAGATAAACACACAAACACACTTTTCATACGATATCATACGAACGCGTTCATGAGAATGCGTTGCACACACCGATGGCGCAGCATCAGGAGCAATTGGGGGTTCAGTGTCTTGCCGAAGGACACTTCAACATGGGATTGCAGGGCCAGGGATCGAACCACCAACCTCTGATTGGTACACCACTGCTCTACCACCTGAACCACAGCTGTCTGAGATTGGCTTGTGGAAATATGTGAAGCACCTTTTTCTAACCTTTCTCCACCCATTTCAAACCAGTGAGAAAAGCACAACCAATAACACAAAATACAGAGATGTTTCATGTGAAATATGAAAAACTGTTGGCAAAAAGTGTGTGTGTTTATAAAGGACCCTGTCATCATAGTAAGACGCTGATTTAGAAACAGGTTTTCAGTGCCTTTAAATAAGTCATATACTGGCTTCATGTACCGAACATAATGAAGCATTGTGAGCTATTCTGATCCATTAATTTTCATTGTAAAGGTCGGTCAAGTATTTTTGTTTGTCTGACCAAATGTTATGCTCCATGTGGCTCACAGAGAGCTGGTGGTGGATTTAATGGTGTTCAGTGATGGAGTATTGATCTTGGCATTGCTTGTGTAATGAATGATCAATGTCTCTTAGCGAACATGTGTCTGTAACATGCTGTCAGTGTGGCGCAGCTTCTTCTGACATTTTTGTATCGAAACCTACTGCCATCAAAGCAATCCTTATTTGGTGATTAGGTTTGTTTTGGTGCCTTGCTTTTTTCCCCTGAAGGGTTTCTAATTAGATAAGAAAATCAATTATGCCTTTAAAAAACATACCAAACATGTCTTATCTGCAAGTGCCAGGGAGTTATTTGGTAGTTTGTGCCACAGGGTAAGTGCAGGCAAAAAATAAATAAATAAATAAATAAATAAATATATATATATATATATATATATATATATATATATATATATATATATGCTAATGAGAAGCAGGGAGAAATAAAAGTCACTGTGGGAATAAATCCATCAGTGTAGTTTTTGGACAACATAAACATGATTGAAATTCTGCCATCATCATCATCACAAGACTTCCTTTTCTTCCAGTCCTGTAATGATATGCTGTCCAAGAAGCCATTTACTCCAGCCAGCCCGGCTGCACAGTAAAGTCGTCCAAATACTTGCCGGCGCCCTGCTCTGCCTCTCCAAATGAGTTTTCATTAGCATAATGTTGTGTGCTGCTGCTTGGTGATTTCTTTTAATCAACCCCGGAGTCACTGGTAATTAGCAACAGACGACTAATGGATTCTGATGGACACTCTTGGCATCTCCTGACTTATTGTCGGCTGATTTGACACTAAGAGGAATATCAATGGCAGCTGCGACTGACAAATGTATTCATATCTAGGGATTGTAGGCAAATTAAAATAGGTTGACATCGATTTTAAAACAGCTGTCTGGTAGTGAATTCAACCCATTTTGATATTCACTCCCACCTCCGCCATTTGCCTCAGCACAGGATGTCTTCAGCACATTTGAGCTCATTGGATCACAGATTTGACATTAACCTAATCTTACGCCGCAGGAAAAAAAACCTCTTCTCTGAGCCGATTGGTGGAAATTGACATTCCCTCCGTTGCTTCCATCTTTGACTGTGTCTCGCAGCTTTGTTTCTCCACAGGACATGTGGTGATTGGAGTTCTGAAAGGTAATAGGAGGAATAATATCCTGTAGTGCAGAGACACAGAGTGAAAGACTCAGTGCTACCGCAGAGAGGAGGAGAAAAACGTTAAAATTCATAGGATGAAGAGAAGGAATCAACTGCAGAATATATTACACAGCATCAACTGTTCCAAGGACAGGAAAGGTCAGACTGCTCGTCTGGTAGACTGTCTAGCAGTCAATGGGACTACATTGTACAAGAAAAATCTGGGATTAAAGCTGCAGAATGGCAAGCTCGAAATCCATACACACAATCTGTGATGGCATGTGTGGGCTTGTATTTGAGGCACAAGCAAGTCCATCCACAGTAGCCACTGATCCATTTCTCTTTTTAAATTTCCCAACCAACCAACGCAACGCCCCGATGCTTCTCTTCACTCGACTGCTCTGACCTTTGATGGAGAAGACTTAGAGATCATGCACCCTGCAGAAAGGGAGCTTGTCTCCAACTTAATCTGTCCTGAGGCTGAGATTGATGCCGTCCAGGGCTCAGAGAAGTTCAATACAGATGTATTCTTTCAACAGAAATTCACCAGGATGTGTTACAGCAAGATTGCAAATTACCAAAGTTGTTTAATCACGGATTGATAAGAACAATAGTTTCCCAGGAAACCAGACTACCACGCATTTAGCTCCCAGACATGCAACCACCCAAACGTCATTCTTTGTCACTCTGTTTGCTTATGGCCCTACTGTTTCTTAAATATACACAGATCACTCACGCCTACACGCATAGAATTCAAAAACCTGTGCTTTCCCCATCTTTTCTCACAGATTTCCCCCTCTATCACCCTCTCACCCTCATTTCCAAACGTACACTCTTTACATTTTCTTAAATTCCTCAAGGTTCCTTGTTCAAAGTTATGGCAATGTAGGATTAAATTTACACAGAAACCCCACCCAGCCCGCCTCTCTCTCCTTCCTAGAGACATATATATATATATATATATATATATGAGTGTGAGCCACACCCCGCAGCTGTGCACCTGGAACTGCTCCCATTCCAGCATGGCAGTGAACCCACACACCTGTTCACACCTGAGGCCTGCGCCTCTGGACCACCACCTCCTTGCCTGCCTTTGTTTCATCCATCAACTCATGGACTGACACAAGCCGAGAGAGCAGGCGTTAAAGAAAAAAAAAAAAAGTGTCAGGACAATCCGTGTCACCAGAATAATGTCAGGTAACAGCCAGAGCTCTGTGAGCCAAACATTTTATGAAGCTGTCGATGTCTGGTTTGTTTTGACATTTGTGCTATTTTTCACATCTCTGTCTAATCTCACCCAGCCAGTTAAACCAGTGCCTAACACAACACGTTAGTAGGATGAATACCAGGCAAATGGCTGACCCCATTTCTTACTCGTAAAGGAGTTCAGGACAGAAAAGATCATTTTGCCAATACCTTTCACAGTGAAAGCAACATGTTTTGTGTGACTTTTTGCAGCTGCGTGTCACTTGTCATCTCACTAAACTTCATTTACATCTGTGTGCTGTTGGTTAATTTAAAAGGCTTTGCAAGAAAGATGTAAGCACAGGTACACTGAGAAGGACCTGGAGTCACAGACCTTGGTTCTGTGTTGGTTTAAGAGGAGAAATGTTTAACTAAATTTGAGACTTTCCAGCATAATTTCCTGTTTTTCTCATCATCTTCCCTGGAATAATGTCTCTCTTTTCACTCCCATACTTTTACTGGATTTAAAATACCTGATACAGTAATTATTAGATTTTTCAGGCACTCTGGGTTAGAAAGAATCACAATCATCTTTAGCAGCAGATATTCTTAAATCCCACCTTTATGACTTGTGATTTAGATTTATGCATTTTTACATAAAATCCTTGACACATTGCGCTTTATTCTCAATCTTAAAAGCCCTCTTCAGCGAATGGCGTTTGCTCAGGTGTCACCACACATGGTCGAAAGCTCTGTGAAAAGTAAAGTAAGTAAACCTTGAGTTGAAAACATTTAAGCACAGACTTGAAAACTTTTCAAATCTATTTCTCTACATGTAGGTCATCCATAAATAATGTTGACGAATAATCAGGGTTTGGGTGTGATTTGATTTAATTTGATTGACAATGTCATCTCCGTGCCAACATGAACAAACCCAACAACAACTGCCATGAGATAATGAATTCTTCTAGATTGCATAACCCTGTTTAACATTAAAACATCCATTGTACCTGCAAACTATAAGTGATATATTTTACAGTTTAAATGCACACAGTTTTTAACATGTACATATCACCATCATAACTGTCAAATATAAATCTAAGCATGCTGTATGTACTTTACCTAACCACCTACTTCAAGTAAATAAAGTAATCTATTACATTAATCATTCAATGTTCATTCCAGCACTCTTTGCACTCTGCACTATTGTACTGTAGATTTGTAAATAGACATTGTATGTTGTTGGTTGCTTTTTTATATATTCCTACATACACCTATTTTATTTTTTGCAATAATGAAGTGCATTAAAGTGCATCACTGACTATAAAATATTGATTAAGTTTTAGCTATTAGCTTTGATCATGATGGTTAAATAACAAGTGGTTTTGTTTCTGTTTGTTTTGCATCATCCTTCTGACCACCTGTCAGTGTCCCGTATTAGTGACTTTGTCACTTTGCAGCACAAACACTCTTTTCTAATGACTTAACCACTCCAAACAAATGTGGGAGGTCTGAGCGGGCTGAGTTGCTCCGCAGCGGGGCTCCCTGCTCTCCCTCATGCATGCTGACAGGTATGGTCTTAGACCATCTGTTGTGCTCTCTTACTGGTCTTTTACCTCAACAAACTGAATGGATTTAACAGGGGAATTGTCTGCATCTGTGAGGGTTGACCACCAGCATACAAAAACACTACAGAGAAAACAGTGGATTCAAGGAAAAACTGTGGATACTCCTGATGCCATCAAACCTGTAATGTTCAACTTGTTTCCTTCAACCTGCCATGAGTTTCCTACATGTCCCAGAAGGACTTCCAACAACTCCTAGAAAAGGAGCAGGAATTGTTCCTGTTAATATGTGGCTTATATGTGACATAGTTAGCTTGAATTGAAATATTGAATATTTTGTAAAATAATTTCTCAAAGACTGCAACCAGCCATTGTATATTTTTTCTTATTATTATTAAAAAAACATTGTCATCAGTGTGGGTTCACATGTTTGATCTAAAAGTTTTTGAAGTTGGAAAAATAAATATCTAATATCTCACTTTGCTCCAGTTTCCAGTTCCTGTTTCTGGCTTTGAACTACAGTGCCTGACAGGGACCTAACTCTCTCTAACTAAATTATCCAGTGTCCCAAAATATCTACAGTATTAACACTCTCATTTGAATAGAAAAAGTTTCAATCATTTGTTGAAAGAGTCAAGTTAATTCACAGATCTTATATCATGTCAATATATATATGAACAATAATGAATTACAAGTACTAACTTTTGTTATTGTTATATGGTTATTAGGTGTGAATATTATAGTAACTTGTAATCATTTAATGGTTTCTTTTAGAAAATTGTACAGCAGAAGTGGTAAGCAACTTAAAAAAATTGTAAAACTTAAACTTGTTAAACTTTGTAGCTGCTCACTCTTTGACAAAAACAAAAATCATCTTCAAACAACACTGATCCAAGAACTGAAAGTACATCACAAATATCTGTTTTTATTTATTCCTTAATTTTCCAAGAAGGACGTATTGGTTCGATTATCATCTTGGTCCAAGTTTATTAGAGAATAAAGCAGTGTACGCCTGAGAAAACAATAACGCCAGCAACACTGGAATGTCTCAACAATGAGCACTGTTGTCAGTTTGAATGTCAGCCATGCGTCTCTGCTGGGAACGGATATATCTTTCCAGTTTGGCACGAATCCCACTGAGGTACCTCCAAAAAGGAGGCCACCTTTCATTCTCCTCAGTCTCAAAGAATAATAAACTTTCTCTCTCCTCTCTATTTGTATGTGACCAGTGCTCAGTATTAGCCAAGACTGTCACTGGTGAGAGCCCAATTAGAGATCTTAGACCGCCCCAAGGGCTTATTTTCTGCTCTGTGTTTTGGGGAGTTAGTTGCCAAGCACTGCCATGTGCACTGAAGTCATTAGCGACTCTCTGGCACGTCACTCTGGGACTCTAAATACTTTAATTCTCTATGGTTGTCTCTGAATTGATTAATTGGTCATCCACAAATAACACTGGCTTTTCTCCCTGAACAAGCATCCAGTGTGTTGATATCGAGCTCTGCTTTACTGTTGATGCCTCTGTCACATTAAAACTTCAGCTGTTCAGGTCTGATTGTCAAAATTATTATTTTTATAAATCCTTTTATTTGTCCCTTTATAAGTTAGCTCTTTACCTTCATTTGCTTACGCTGAATGCAGAAACTTAACCACATGCGGTTACATTTAAAATGTTTGCCACAGATCATCTGGCACAATTACCATGTCAAAGTCTACTACCTCACATGGTATAATAAATTAAGGCACATACAAAATAATTGCAATTGAAACTACAAAAAAATAAAATGTCAATGACTGAAGTCAACTGTTACATCAGTATATCAGAAGACAGCTGGACTGTTCAAAACAAACCAAAAACACTTGTGGTCTCTTGCAACAAGTGCTTGTGGTGCAAGACCACCCACATAGCCGACACACAATGACAGAATCCCACTTCTTTTCTTTTCTGTTTCAGCATTAAATATTACTAGATGGCACCTGTAGACCGTGATGCTTCAGCTAAAAATAAAAGAAAACAACAAACATCAGAATCTGTATCGACATCAGCCAAGTGAAAATTCTATCGTATCGGCTGAGAAATATGCAATCGGTGCATCCCTGTTAACAATTCATCCAGTCCACGTTACATTCATTTGTTTATGGTAGAGAAGCATTGCTTTAACTGTCTGTATTGATTTTCCAAAATCAAAATTATATTTGATTAATATATGATGATATGCAAATGAATGCAGAATTGCATTATAGATATAAATATATGTGTGTATTAATAGCATTTAACACAATAGCAACGTGGAGGTCTTCTAAGTATGAATGTACCATATGGCATCAGCATCAAAACCACACAGTCCAAGAGGAGGGGGGGCGGAAGAAAAGCCCTGATCTTTGGCTGTCTACAAAGCATTCCCTAGACTGTGGACCCATTGAACGGAGGTTCTTCAGAGGTTTTATATAAAGAGCATCTCTAATGTGACCGCCATGCACAACTCACCGCAAATACTAATATCACCCAGGAAACTCATTCTCTGTGCAACTGCCAATGAGCTGACATTAGTCTCCAACTAGACTACAGGATGAGTCTGCTGCATTCACGGCCTTGTTGTTTAGGTGCTTTGTTGGTAAGTAAAACATGTACTCTGTATTTTCTCTTTTTGTCACACACACACACACACACACACACACACACACACACACACACAAAACCTAAATGTCATGTGTCCATCAGTGCAGTTTGTAAATCCAGTTGGTATTCTTGGCTTTACTCCACTGAGGATATTCTGTCTCCAATTCAACATCTGTTTAACAGTCTTGTCAGCTGGAACAGTGGATAATCTCTAATTCTTCCAAATGTGGCACGAGTCTTGCATAATGCTGGCTCCAACTCGGGGAAAATAAGAAAATAAATGCACATCCAAACAGCTCTGCCAAGATATAGATTAACTGCAACTTATTTATGCATTTGGTCTGTCCTATCTGAATTTTACAGTATCACTGTGCCTCCAGTAGTCCAAAAAATAAACAACATATTTAATTTAGTGGCTGAAATGTTATTTTAGGTTCAACCATATTTAGTTTTTTAGAAGCCACTCCGCTGTCAGTTACTTCAGATGTTGTCGAAATGGCTGTTAGAAACGCTCAACACATTTAAAAACTCTTATCTGCTCATTGTGTTTGCTCAGCCTGTATACTCCATCTAACTTCTTGGATTTAGCTGGTGTTTTTATGATGCTTATCAGGTGTGACTGCTCTTTTTGTCGTGACAATCTTAACGCTTCATAATGTCTTCAGCATAATCTACCGGTCCCCCCAAAAAAATGGATCAAAGGGAAAATATCTGCAAAATAAGTATGAATTGTCACCCATGCCTCTTCTGAATGGCTTGATTAAGATCTAGCAACAGGGGCATTTCCAAGTTTTCAGCCAGGACTTATGTTGTTATTCCTTCGCTCCAGTGGGAAGGCAGAGGAGGGCTTGGTGTAAACACCTCGAGAGGGCTTTCGCTCTCTTTCAGTGCAGGTGAGAGGCAGCGCTCGCTCCACAATGCACCTCTGCAGCACGAGCCCTCCGCACAGCAGCTATCTTTCCAACGGGTTCGGGGGTCACTATTTTCCCACCAGGGAAACTTTTTTTCAGCTCATATACGACCGATGCATTATGGCCTCTGAATGAGAATCGTAGATGTGCATTCCTCTGGGTTCCTGTTCTTACAGAGGGCCACTGAATAAGAAATCAGCATCTCTATAAAGCGTTCTTTTTGGCACACAGTCCCCCCCCCCTCCCTTCACTCCATCCGACACTGACTCCCCTCCCCCCAACTGCCATTCTGTGAAGTTAGGAATCCATAGGAGGTTTATTTGAGATGCAAGCACAAGTGTGAGAACACTGGGCTTGGGAAAAAAATCCTTTCCTTTGGCCTGAATGGGGGCATTTCAAAAAGGTTTTTTTTTTTCAGGAACTCCTTCAGGCTCGGTGCTCTGTCAGCTGAACAAAACACTGGAGCCATTCAGGAAAAATAAAGCTTCATTACTGGCTAATTTGATTGAGTGACATTGTGATAAAAGATTTGCCTCATTTAAAGTCCCTCCCCCCCCTTTGTTGTTTCCGTTTTGTCTTATCAGGATAATAATTGTAACAAGCCTATCTAGTAAATATGTTAGAGGCCTGGCAATATTTGAGTGCACAGATCAGATGCTTTATCCTCAGCTGAGGCTCTGCTTAGCTACTAGTGTTCAGAAATGAAAAGAAAAGTCAGTCACACAGTGATACCCAGCCGCTTCATTCAGCTCTGCTCCCATTTACACTTTCTGAAAACATCAAAGTCGGTCGCCGTCGGAGTCGAATCACAGAAAAAGGGACTCAGAAGGAAAAAAAATGTGAAAAGTCCCTTTAAACTCAACATCAAATTGGCTTTTCGTGAGGACCAGTTCAACTGTCACAAACATGAATAATGCATTGCATTCAGGGGTTATTGGGTTAATTTGTTAAACTCATTTTAAAACATAATTTATGGGATGTTTTTTTATTCCTGTGGTACAGAACATATTTTATCATATAAATATATTTTGCAACTGTCCATGCATCCTTTCTGCATCTGATTTGCACACATTTTCATGAACAATTGAACAACTGTTTGCTGCAGAGTCTATAGTTTTCTTCCTTGAAAAGCTTCACACACTCTTCCACCTCATAAAAAAAGAAGTCTTTTTTGCTGACACACAGATTGTATTTTCAGTGAGGCATTAGCACTATGAAATGGATCAAAGGATGATATTTGCAGAGGCATTGCCGGTGCAGCATAGTGAGGTGAATTCAATAACACTGTTGGAGAAACCAACCATAATGTCTACTAATGCATGAATATGGACGACAGTAAGAGGCTGGCTTCGAATACAAACTCTATCTTGGCTCTGTTGTTGCAATATTCTTTGTTTTATCCCTGCTGCTTGCTTTTGCTTGATTTTGCTGTGCACCT
The DNA here is from genome assembly GCF_008315115.2 of Sander lucioperca. Taxonomy (NCBI): domain Eukaryota; kingdom Metazoa; phylum Chordata; class Actinopteri; order Perciformes; family Percidae; genus Sander; species Sander lucioperca. The sequence continues at coordinate 12,992,523 of NC_050179.1, read as the reverse complement.
ACATTTAAAGACTTCTAATGACACCGTTGGCGGGGAGGCTTTCAGTGAGCCTGTTGCATAATCACCCACATACTTTACATATTACTGCTGCTGATGTTGAAAATGAGTAATGCAGCTATTTTTATTCTCTGTAAAATAGTTTAATACTCTTTAATTTAAGAAATATTTTTTGACAAATTCACTTCACAAACCTTTATTTTGCTGCCTGCTAGACTTCTCTTGGTGAGATTATGTTGCGTAGCAAATGATTTTGAAAGTCATCTACAAAAAAAGAGTGCTTGAGTTCACTTCCAAATGAGCCCATAGAATCTGGATGAATTGGATCAATGTGTTGTAAGTGACATTGTGTCATTATGCTGAATATTAAGGCTTTCTGGGAACTAAACTCTCTGGAGATGAAGTTGACACAAATCCAATTGTGCAGGGACGTTGCACATTTGTGTTTCATTCAGTCAGTCTGCTGTGGCTGATTTGTGTCTGTACGACTGCCTTCAACATGTTAGAGTAATGTCATCTAAGCTCCGAAAGGAAAATGTGTAAAAAGTCCTTTCTCCAACCAAACATTATGTGAAGTTTCAACCAATTATTATTTTCATTATCAATGAATCAGCTGATTAGTTTAAAATGGTCAGAAAATATAAAACAAATGCCCATTACAATTATCCAGAGTCCAATGTGACATGTTTAAATGTCTTTTTTTTAATCCACGCAACCAAAATATATTCACTTCACTATCATTTATGACAAAGAAAAGCATCAAATCTGCACATTTGATAAGCTGGAACCAGTGAATGTTTGTCATTTTAAATGGATAAATGGCTGAAACAATGGCACTGTGAACACACTGTATGATGTAAAGTTATTAACTGGAGCACCATATACATCTACATGCATCAGATAATATTACTTGATATTTGGCAACCTCAAACTTTACATTTTTGCTGTATTAGGTTCGGCTATAAAACACCAAGCTGTTAGAATAAACAGCTTTTTGGGAGGTCTATCACTTTAATTAAAACACTGAGTGTGAGCCTGACAGCTGTGATGGCAATGGGTGAGCCAATCACAGGTGCTGTGTGGGGCGCAGGGAGGAATGTGAGGGAGTGTTTGACAGGAGAGGCCATGTGCAGAAATAAGATGACAGGTGGTTGGCCTGATCCAACGCCAGGCTGCCAAAATGAGTTTGCCTTTGGGAGCTCCAGAGAAACATGACAGTATTAATGAAAACGGCAGCGTCTAAATGTGTTACCCTCCACAACAGCACATCCCGAGGTTAGGATAGTGAAAAATAAAAAGTCTGACATTACCTGAAATAGAAAATTCATGAATGGCATGAATGGAAGTTGGACTGCATTGAACTTCGGTGGAAATATCTTCACAATCTTGTAGTCTCCAACTCTTAACTCTGAATACAGTTTTGTCTCTGATTGACTTCTGAATATGATGCCAAATAATGTTAGATGTCTATTGAAAGTAACTATTGAAAGTAAACTATTGAAATCTGACTTTAACCAGAATCGTTTTTGCTCAGTCGTTAAAAGTGGCTCCTTTGAATCCACAGTGGAGTACTCAGATTTTTGTCACAATCTCCCTTCCGCTGCATATTTTTGAGTCTCTGTGAGAGCTGCTCTGAATACCTCACAGTATCCAGAAAGTAGAAACAGACACCCCCAGGTGCAATACAAGATTGACACACATGCAAGCATGTATGTAAAGAATGCATGCAAAGAACATGTTTTTTTAAGGAAAGGCTTTTTCGTAGTGTAGAACCATTTATTAACTCTTTCACATTTACATGAAACATCAGCCAACAAAAATATATATACGACAAAATGTTACCTGCTCCTGAGTGGTGGAAGAAGTACTCAGATCCTTTGTTTAAGTAACAACAATATAGAATTATTATATTAGGTAAACAATCTTTCATTCAAAAACCACAAGTATTTTCAGCAAAATAAAGTACTCATTGTGCAGAAAAATGTGACTGACTTATTATGTATTATATTATTAGACTGTTAATATTGATGTATCAACGCGTAAGTAACATTTTACTAGTGGTGTTGGTCAAAGTGGAGCTAGTTTCATTTCTTTATATACAGTTTAATGTTTTAGTCTGGTGGTTCCCAACCTGGGGTCAGGCCAGTTGGTCCCAAAATAAGTTACAAAATAAATCTGGGATGATGAGATGATTAATGGGGCATAAAGATGAAAAGGTTCTTCTGTTACACAAATCTGTTTTCATTTTTTAGACTTACTTTTTTTGCTTCTTTGTGAAATACTAATATATATCCTCAAACAGTTATTTAAATGAGTCTAAGAAGTTTGGAGGGAAAATCACTCCTTTGGTGGAAACGTGACAAGGGGGCCGAGTAGATACTTCTTTTTTGTACGAGGTCACAAGTCAAAAAGGTTGGGAGACATTGGTTTCATCTTTAGCAATGTATTTTTTAATGTAAAATCTCAATCTGTAAAGTAGCTATACTGTTAAAAAGTCTGAAAAGTAGCTTAATGTAACTATACTAATTGTATTGGAGTAAAAGAGTATATTTCATTATACAATGTGGTTAAGCAGATGTAGAAAGGAGTAGAAAATGGAAATACAAGTAAGTAAGTACAAATACCTCAAAACTGTACTTAAGAACAGTACTTTCCACCACTGCTGCCTCAGAACATCTCTGTTTCTATAATCTGCCAGTGAGACCAAACCAAATTTTTACCCTCATCATTCACTCATGATTTCATGCAGGAATAAACACATCCATAGCCTGTAACAACTTATTATAAATTCCTTTTTTTCCTGTTGTTACCTGCATTATACTGCTGGAGAAAACAGCTAAGCACGTACACAAAAATATTTACAGTGGCAAACAGAGAGTGTATTTGGCGCGTGAGCGTACATTTTTGTGCACGTATGGATGTGTTTTTATCCCTGCCAGCATTATTCCACCATGTTGCTGTAGACGTTCTCAGTGTCAGCTAAGTTTCCACCGTGTTGCTGCTGCGTGAGGAGCCATGCATGCCGAGGCCTGTTTCTTAAGCCTGCCATTCTGACACACACAAAGGTGCTGCTCATCTAGGCTTTGTGTCGAGGATTAGGAGAGCAGATACACTGCAGCCACAGAGAGACACATTCAAAAGTTGCTGCTTCCGTTTTCTCACATACCCTCACATTTAAAACGGGCTGGTGAATTCCTGAGAACACGACACATGATCGTCCCACGTGGAGCACTGAAAGTATCAGCAGCAGCCGATGATGTCAGGGTTTAAAAAGTGAAATCTAATTACAGTTCATGGAAGTTGTCATGAGGGAAAATGGTTAAACCGATAATCCGGAGTGTTGTTAGCAAACAAAATAGACGTCGTAAAATAATTTAATTAGCCTGACAAGTTAAGGGTTTTATCACTGAGCTCAACACAGCACAAAGGACGTCCAGTTGTTTCTAACAGGTTTTTAACCAAAGAACAGCACAAGCCATCAACTCCAATCAGCGTTGCACTCCTATGTCACAACCCAGAGGTTCAGCTCGCCGGACTGAGAGCAGAAGGAAAGGATTAATGGCCTCTGAAGCATGTTGAGGTAGTTAGAAATATACATTACATGTAGAAAATGGGTTAAATTGTTAGACTAAACCTTCTTTATCTAGGATCCAATCATCTGTTGGAACTGAAGGGTGTTTGAGTCTCGCTCTCAATGGTTTTATTTGTTCACAAAATGAACAATTGTTCTCCCAGTTTTATGGAAGATGCATTATCTCTGCTTGTTCGTATATCAATCTCTGATGTGTGTTTGCAAGAGAAGCTTGATAAAAAAAAAAGTTAAAACATGGCATGAAAGCACTGATTAAGCAAGAATAAAGACTGATGTTGCCACTGCTTGCATGGCCGTCAATGTAATGGATTTTTTTTAATGTTTAATGTCTACGCCAAATAAACCTTTCTCTCCAATGTATTTGCTTTGCTTTCAGTTGTATTGATAAAAGCAAGAATCCAGCTGCATGGATATCAGCAGTGCTGTAGATCGCTGTGAGGCCTGTCTATGCTCATCTCTAGATCCTCCAGCTCTCTTTTCATTCACCCTTCATGCTTTCTGTATCTGTCTAAGTCTTCTCTGCCTGGTTTTATTTGAGCTATTTGCCTGTGTGGTTCCAATTGGATGCTTTAGAAGAGGCTTTTTTCTCTACCTTCCATTGTGTTAAAGCTATACTGGCTGACAGTTGCCTCTGTATACCAGGGCTTCAGTTCTTTGTCAGCCTGCTGCATTGTGACAGAAAATTTGCAGGTGCAAAAAGAAGGACTTGGTAAATGGATGGAAAGATATTGTGGGAAAAGTATGTGTCTGAGGGCAAATGCAAAAGAAAGACTGAATATGAGACAGAAAGAGAAAGCAGGCGGAAGTAAAATACTAAGCAATTCTGGATTTTTTAATAATGAGCGCTGTGGGTATTGTATTGGATCTTTGTTGGTCATATGGGTGAAGATTTAGAAAAATGCTTGAGGGTATTTTAAACAGAAAAAGAGACAATACCTACAAGAAACTGGAGTCTCCATTCTCGAACAGCTTTCTTACTACAACTGCTTTGAATCTACTTGAAAAAGCAGTCGATACTGTCAATCAATACTGTTGAAATGCATCACTAGACAAGTATGGGCAGATTCTCTGGTTTTTGCACAGCAGAATTCACTCTTGGCTCTGGGATCTGACAGAAATTGAGTGTGTTATCTAAAATGGCAGAGTGATTTCAGATTTCCTCTGCGTAGGGTGCACTGACCGACTAAGAGCTCTTTCCATTTCTCCACATACTGATGGTAGCAGCAACGTGTAAGAAACACACCCTAAAGAATGCTATATTTAAAGATATTATTGGTAAAAGTCAAATAAAATCTGTCTCATCTTTGTTTATTTTTTTCACATTCGCATCTGTCTGCACCACACTCGGTTTTATTCCCTTTGTATGTGGGGTGTGGTAGTGTTTTCCAAAAAATGGGGTGAAGTTGGGTCTTACACGAGAGACGCAGAGTGTTTGACTGCTGATACCCTGGAATTTGCTGCAAAGATACAGCTGGGATCATGAGTGTGGATCACCTTACTGTGAAAAAGAGACTGATAGCAGCTGGAAAGCAAATGAGCATGTGTCAGCCATCTGGAAAAGTCACCCAACAAACTATGCATCCTCTGTGCTGAGACAAAGGACTCATTTTACTTTATGAAAATAGTTGTTCCCCTTTTTCCACTGCAGATGTAGCAGACAACTGCAGTTCCTTTTTAGTTACAACACAATCAATGCAACAAATTAGAGTTTTAGCTTAGGTCTCTCACACATCACTTATTACATTTAACAAGCTTACAACATGCACATTCCCACATGTAATGTAGTTAAGCTTAAATGTTTTGGCCTGTGTGCCTTAACCTCTCCTACAGGCTCTACAACACTCCAAGTGAGCTGCACCTGCTGCTGTTAAGGTCAATAGCCTACATTTTATAAGAACTAGGTAGTAAAGTATATGTGGTTGTCCAGGCCAGGCTGGTAACAGCTTCAAACTCTTCCATGGACCGATTGCTTAGACCTGAGCACAACCATGAGCAAATCTTAAACCCTATTTCCCCATGCATTTGGGTCTAATAGACTGATGTGAACAAAAATCTTTGAAATTGGTCCAGTATTGAGGGAGAACGCTGTAACTGGGCCGTCTCAAACCAAGCTGCAATGTAACCCAATGGGGCAATTGTGCACCCTCAAATTATGTCCTCAAAAAGTGGTTGTTTTTACCACTGACAGGCTCAGATTGTTATTCAAAGTGTCTGACAACATTATCGATCTCATGAGGTGAATTCTTGTCCGAAGACAGCGATGTGGAGCATGGGAAAATAGGAAAAAAACAAAAATACCCTTTAAGATGAGGTGAGGTGGACATCTTGTGTGGCAACCATGGCAGGGTGCTGTCATTGAAAGGGGCGGACAGTCTCTCCTCAAAGGCATTCATTGTGTTGCAGTGAAGTTGTGTGAAAAAAGGAAACTCGCAATAGAAGTTCAAACCCTGCTTACTTTCTTACTTCCACACACCTGGCCAATCATTGCTTGACAGATTAATGACTTTCAAAGTTACAGAAGTTGTCAAATGCAGCCATCCCATAATTCCAACGTGGAAAACATGTGGATGGAGGGGGTTTCAGACACTGTTTGACCATCCACTGACACATTTAAACACTGACACAATCAATTGAGCTCATTTAAAAGGAGCAAAACACTGTTTATTTGTAACTGGTTTCACTGTTTAACGAACTGTTGCAATTATGTAACACCACAAAAGAAAATAATGCTACAAGGCTAGTAGTGGGGTGACTATTTTGGAATAATGCTTTCACTCTGGCAAACAACCCAAGGTGCTGCATTTGTGTTGCTGTATTGCTGCAGGGTGCAAAGAAGTTGAAATCTGAACCCACACGTCAAAATGAAATGTTTATCAAAAGCTAAGACACTGCACAGTGGTTTATACTCTTTAGATTGTACAACTTGGGGAAGCTCATCACAGCAGCAATAATGTCCCCCTCAATCTAAATGCAGTAAGTAACACACCGTGAGGCATTACCTTGTATTCAGTGTGTTGCACAATGACACTGCACTGTTATTTAGCTTTTCAGCCGTGCCACCCTGTGTATTTTGCTCAGGGCTTTTTCAACATGAACCCCTGTTGTGCCAACGCAGTGGTCTCATTAAACTGTATGAGGAAGCCAGCGTTTTGCACCGCCGTGTTATTGTCAGACTGAAAAGGGCCCTGAGGCTGTGGAAACCAGCTATACTTGGACTGGCCCTTGAGCTCATCCAGGTGTGGTTTGATATTCAGAGGAAACAGGAAGGCCACATATTTCCCTCCTTCGCAAGGAATGTAGTCTAATCTGTCACCAACTCCTCACCTGTCTGGTGCTTGTTTGTTCAGTTTGTTGCAACTGGAAACCTTCACTACCCTCGAAAGCCTGCTCATCATAGAGATTATTAATGCAAGATCTCCCCAGTCTTGCTACTAACTCATGGGGCGAAGATATTTAATCAGAGATTAAAAGGAAGCTTGTTTTCATTTTCTTGTTCAGCGAGTGCACAGAAAACAACTTGCTTGCCTTCGAATGTGCAGCTCAGAAGTACAAAGAGCTCATTTTCAGACTCTTCCCTGGCTCCTCACACCTGCAGTAAAGTTGAAGTGGCAGCTCCAGCTCCTATCAGAGTGCTGGACATAATAGCCATGTGCTAAGTGGACGGCTGGGTGCTTCCAGCTGACTAACAAAAGGCAGCAGCATAGCTTTGGGCTCTGCCACTGGCAAAGATCTGTCGACTTTAGGGGAAAATGTATTTCCTTGATCAGGGCTTTAGACTGTGCACTTGATCTTAAAAAAAAAAATGTTTCCTGCTAGTGACACACACACAATTTAATGTGGTGTGTGCTGTTTTATTTAAGTAGTGTGCATTTAACCAATGGTGCAAGGTCTGTGATATCACAGTTTCCTGTCATGGATATTCTCAGTTACTGTACCTACATGCCTTTTTGGATGCTTTTTCTACCCTCAAAGCTAATTTGGCAGCTTACTGTGTCAGTGGTTGCACAGTTCAAGAACAGTGCATGCTGTTAAGAGCAGCACAGGACTTCTTTGTTTGATAGTACATATCTGTTGCACATACTACAGTTCATCACACTGTTCTGAACCGCTGATTTAAAATAGGTATTAACATGCTGAGGATCTTCTGCTTTCTTCTTTCTTTTTACAGCCAAAGGTTTAGTTGATTTACGTGCCCTGACAGTTACAGTGGGTGTCTGTCAGGACACGTGATAGCTCTTCGTAAAAGGCAACCTATTTGACCTAATAAGTCATTTGTCATATCATTGAATTTTCATCAACCAAAGGTATGTTGCTTCCTGGGTTTGCTTTGATTGCCGCAAATGAGAGGAAATCTTGACAATACATGGGCAAGTAGGGGCATACAGACTGATCAGACTTGTCATGAAAACCACCATTCACTTTCACTCTTTTCCTTACAAAGTGTAACTTAACTGCCACATGACAAGGGGAAGTTGTGAATCCTTTGCTAATATAATTTCAGTTGTATTACAATAAGATGGTGGCACCTTATCTGAATACAGTTTTTAACCATCACATAAATCTAAATCTTGATTTATAACTCGAAATTTGTGCAAACTAGCCATGGATCGCACAGACATATTACGATGAGGTTAAATATGTGGCGACTCCTACTCTAGCTTTAATTAAAGTTACTGGTGAGAGGACCAGCCAGCATGTTGAGACAGAGGAGATAAAGTCAACGTGGCCTGGAGGCAACTATGACTCACTGATGTTATTTTGGCTCTGCCATTGGGATTTTTGCTTCTGAGGGGGGGCCTCGAGTCTCCTCCTGTTTCTCAACTTTTCAGGCGAGCAACGCGGTGTGAGGTGCTCGCCATGAAGAGCCGTCAGTAAAACATCAACAGCCTCAATCACCATTAGACTGTTCGACAAACACCTGAACAAACTCCTGACGCCATCACCACCACAAGGGCAGGGCCAGACTGTGGAGCTCCACAACCATTCAACTTACTGTTAATTAACCTCATTGCATATTAAGCACGATCCCCGAGCTAAGGCATAAAAAATCAAACCTTTATAGCTTGTTCAGCATCAATGTTTTCATCTTTTTTTCCTTTTAAGGGTCTGATCCAATTAACCTGCTTCTATTGCAACAGCTGAGACAGAGAAATTACAGTATAATTTTACATATGACGATCAATAACAGCATCATTTAGCCCTGGGGGGAAAGGTCCACTTTCTCTGAGGGATGGGGATATCTGTAAGTCTTTCTCCTGTAATTAGACGTCTGTGGGCTCTTTAATTAATCTGAACCCAAAGCGCTGACATTTCCACAGCTCATTAATGAACAACCGCACACTTTACAAAGATGGAGTGGACTACAAGGCTGCACAGTAATATAAACATGGATGACATTTAGTAGTGCTGTGGCCCCACTGTCTTCAGCAACAACACAAGAGGCATTTCCAAATATTTGGGAGCATCGAAGGGGAAATAGCTCCTCTTTGGCCTGCTGAGGAGATTGCATACATCTTAATGAGTTTTAGATCCATCTGTTCTTTCAGCCACCACTGAATTCCACTCTCCAACAGTTTTAAGGAGACTATAAATATTCTAACATGGAAATGATCTTTTTTTTAGGCCCTAGAATTGCAAATTTATTCATTCCACCCAGAATGAGGATAGAATTACGCTGTTGGACAGATTGTTCTAAGATTTTATCAAGCAACTTACCCGTGATAATTGTTTAAATCTAAAATAGGACTGCCAATTTATATTGCAAATGAAATTGACTTTACTGCACAGACAGTGAATGGGTAGACTCCAAACTTTTACATTACATTTACATTAATTTCAGTGATTTTTTTATACATGCAATAATGGTCATATTTGCTTGAAATAATGAAAATATGAAAGGAATTAGATTATTAAAATGTGAAATGGAGCGAGTTGTGGGATTTGTAGGAGCAGCTATCCTAACTGGGGTACTTTAAAGTCAATGTGTGTGGTCAAAGTAATACAGAGAGAGACAGCTAGAAGCAGCCGGGGCTAAAGGTGAAAAACTTGCGAGCCAACAGTGCTATAATGCTGGAGATTTACTGGCTAGACTGGTTTAGGAATTCATTTCAGATTGTGTCTTATTGGATTTCAGCATTGTGATGGTTTCTAAAAGCAAAATGAGGGGTTATTCAGGTGATAAACGTTAAGGCAACAGCAAACACTACATGCATCAGATTCCCCCGTGCAGCTTAAAGAATCAGCCTGATTCCTGTTTCTCACTATCAGCAGAGCATGAAAGCAGCAAAGTGATTTTGGGGCTGCCGATCATTTTCTGGCACCTGCAAAAACTTGAGCTTTCCTCTGCAGCTATTGTGACAAGATGTGACAAAAGGAAGGGCAGGATGTAGCCCCTGCAGCTGTGCATACAGGACAACACTGCAGAACTCTAGTAAAGTTCAACAACCAAGAAAAAGCCAAGACATAAAAGAGCCGTGAAGAATTCAGGCTGGCTGACATTGGCAGCATTTACCTTCAAATGCACATAATACAAATATTAGGACTGAGACTGTGAACCAGCTTGTTGTGATAAAGTCTACACTTGTCTGTGCTTGTATTTCTGTCAGTGTTATCATTGCCCTGCATTTACAAAGGTCAAGGATGGATAACCAGAGTTTGGATGGAGGGGAACTATTGGTTCTGATAGGAAGCTACAGAGAATTGTCTTGTGTAGTTAACAATATTTCGGCTAGAAGCTCAACTGATTGCTGCTAATACAGCTGTGACAGTGAATAATGCAAGGTTTCCTAACCCGGTGTTAGCTTAAACATAATTATATGAATCCATGTAGTCTTAAGAATAAATGTGATTCACCCAATTTCCGTACCAAAATTGGAGCACTTTTTTCCATTGTCTGTGTAAAATCAAAAAAAAAAACATGCACAAATTGTTTTCCTGACAGTAAAGACAAATACATGCATAATGCCAAAATTGCTTCTTATTATTCAGACTGATTAGTTGCGAATTACTATAAATTAAATTGCCGGAAAGGCGTTTCACACTGTGTGGAGAAAAGCATTATCTAATTTTATATTCATAAACTGAATATCTAGATAGTCCTTCACTCTTTGCACAGAATTTCAGAAGCAGGAAATTAAAAAGGCAGCTGTTTTATTGAGATAAGCCTCAGTTTTTCTTGCATGCATTTATGGCATCTTGCATGCTAATGGAGCCATGGCTGCTCACCAACAGCATGTGTTTTTTAAACCTTGTCAGGTGCAAAATTGTGATGATTACTCATGGTCAAAAACAGTTATTCATTCACTAACGGTCTTCCCTAAAACTTGGCTTGATGTGCTGTGTCTTTCACCAAGATCAGTTCTGTTTAGCAGCGAAGCTAATTATTTGTCTTGCCGTCTGTACACACTCTGTCTGGTTCTGTTCATGTCTGGAATTAAACAGTGTGCTTAATTCTCGTTAGATTGCAGTCTGGCTTTAGAAAAAAAAGAAGAAACTCTTCTTCTCTGCTTAAAATGAGAAAGGAGATTCTGTAATGAGGGTTTGCACATTCAAGCCCATTCCTCTGTGTGCACCAACAGGCCAATTTGCAAGCTTCGTGCATTCATATTGACTATGGCAGTAATTCCACACAGTGTCTGAGCCCCACATATCACCACTTAATAGAATTTGGTGCATTCATGCTCACACCTTATTACCAAAGACAGTGCTGCTGGATGCACTACCCCCTCTTTTTAAATTGTCAATCATGTACATAAAGCATACATCTTAGTCTATTTGTATTTCAATAAATGCCAATGGACTCTCACTGGTTAACTGTATGTTATCATTTAACAGCCTTTAAAACAAGAGAAACCTTTGGCAGTAACAGGTCAACTTTAACACAAAAAATTACACTTCAGTTATATTTGATGCACTTAGTGGGGTCTACAAGATGTTTCAGTTCATAATACCATGCCAGCAATACAATATTCCACACACTGAGAAATATGCATATATAGTATATGTGTGACTTATATACATGTGTCATTCAAAGGAAAAGATAGACAATAGCATTTGCTGCAGCTGTTAGCAATCCCATTTCCCGTCCTGTCAACATGGCAAAAGAGTTTCTCTGATACATCACAATCAAAGCAGTCCATACACTACAGTATGTTATAGCAGAGGTATGAAACAGTTACATATTATATACGGGCTTGAACAGTGTATTTTTTGATTTTTGATTGAAGAATTGATTAACCTCATAAGAAAATCAAAAAGGATAATACAGCTTTTGTTTGCAACACAAAATCAGAAATATTCCTTTAAAGCTAAACAACTTATTTTTTCTTTTTGGCCTTCATTTTGAAGAAACCTAATTGAGACCGTGGTTCCTTTTATTTCAAATAGAATCGCCTGTTATTATTGCAGATAAAGGCTGCAACTAACTCTTTTCTCAATTAATGGATTCATTGTTCTATACATTTTTTAAAGCCCAATGTGATGTCATCAAATGTCTTGTCTTGTCCGCCCAAAAGTCCAAAACCTAAAGATATACAGGTTATTATCACATACGGCAAAGAAATGCAGCAAATCCTCACAACGGAAAAGATGGAAATTACTTTAACAGTTAATTGATTATCAAATTAATTGTAGTGTGTGTAATTAAGTGTAATCAATGTATAGACTAACATTTTCAGCTCTATTACAGGTGTGTATGAAATATTAATCAACTCCACGTGACAATGGATACTATTTTGTAAATGGTGTAGAAACAAACAAGAGAAAAAATAACATATTTCTTTCCGGTCACACAATGATCACGAAATGAAACATGAGGATGTGTCTGTATAATCTCAAACGGCCCCTGTCAAATCTTTCAGGGGCGTCCGAAACACAGTGCAATGTGACACCTCAGAAAAAAGAGGCCCGGCGCACTGTGACAAGCTAATTGTTATGCTGCAGGAGTTCAAAAGGCAACTGGAAGGTCAGTAAGAGCACACAATGTTTACTAATCCATGTCTGACTCAGAAATACAGGAATCGCTGACTAGTTCCCTGCATGTCTTTCATAATGTCATCCACTCCCAACATGTGGTCACATTTCTTATGTACATAATCATTATTTTCTTTGCACACAAAACAATGCAACAGGTATTGAAACTGAGTCGGTCATCAGTAAGGTGAATTTATGATAAACTGATGATCAGCATCTGAAATCATGATTGTCCTTTAACAAGAAGACAACAGTGAACTTTTGATCCCACAGTGGGGAAGTACAACTTGTGATGATCTGAAGAAATCGCTGTAAAGTGAAGCAACATTTGAATGTGTTTGTTGAACTTACAGTTTGCAGTTTACGATTGATCATGTTGCGGAAATCCTGCAGCAAACTTCCTCTGTGTGTCAGGGAAGTTTGAGTAAAATCAATCAGTGAGCCAGTCTTTTCTGGATTTATATTACTTTTATATCACAAGGTTTGAAAAATAAATTGCTGGATTGTCAGGATCAAGGAGCTTGTAATCTTTTTTACATTGTTCTCGCAGGAATTGTCTGCTCTCTGGTAGTTTTTTCTTCGGTTTCTACCTTTATATAGTTTCTGTTTTATTTGCTGAGGCAGCCTGAGTTTAAGAGATTTTTATAATGGACTAAATCACAGGCTACTAAAGGGTAAGCATTACTAAATGCTTCTTTCATTTGAGCCTGTAACAGTCACATGGCTGTCATTGATTGTTCTATAAAATGCAGCAGACACTGAACTGCAACACTAAAAAAGTGTTTTATTAATCTGGATATGTAAAGCAGATCTGCTGTGTTAACTCGCCATAATACCTCAGCAAGGCAGCGTGTACACCAGCTGTGTTTGAGATGGGGCCGGCATCCGGCACCTCTAAAACCATTCTTTTCACACCAGGGTGTCACTCTTTCATGTTCTTATGTTACATCAGTGTAAAATATGCTGCCTCTCAGTGGCCATCTGGAAAGGGCAGGTCTGGGCTGTGATAGTAAACGAGTGGATTACAGGGGTCAGTTTCTTGCTGGATGCATAAAGAGATGATGTAATGTAACAGCTCTGTCCGGTAGCTGCATGCTAACAACATCTACTGCATCAGCGTTAAGGTGAAATCACAGGGGTTCCAACTATCAGCTCTGCATGTCTGCTGGATTGGACACAGTGACAACACTGAATGAGTCATTCTGCTGCTTCACTCGGATACTGTCAGCCTCTGCCCTCTCTGGTGTGATGGATTTTCCTAATCAGAGGGAAACTTGAGCAGAGAGAACCAGTTATGTTGTACGTAGTGGAGGCTCTAAAAGCTGAAGAGGAAAAGGGGGAGGGTGGTGGTATTTTCCTGCATGCAGTCCTATCCTAAAACACAGGTGCAGCCTCCATGCAGCCCTCTCTGCCTTTGAGCATACCCCACCCCCCTCTCCTAATAAATCCTGATTATTATGGATTTGTCTTTTTCCAACCTGTGATTTGCATAGATGAGGGTCTGCTAAATGTTAATCTGGTGAGGGTGTAGATCTGACAATGGGGGCTATTTGTTGGAAATCAACACCACAAAGTAATAAAGCAATGTGTAAATGAAGTCTCAGTTCAATTCAGCTTTAATAGGGTTGTCAAAGGTGCAGAAACTTCAATCCAAATCCTGCAGAACAGATATAGTCCATATTCTGAAATAAGGCAAAAAAAAAAAAAAAAATAGGGCACCTATCACTATCCAGAAATGACAAGCTGACAATACATGGCTATAGTTTCATTTGCTTTAACAGAAAATAACACTCAGTGTTTTTAACTCCAGACTGAGGACTCTCCCAAAGAGAGAACAACTAGTTCGGAAAAAGGGGGGTTTCACAGCTGAGATTTGGGGCTCCCAGCGGCGTCATGCAGAGAGGATCACTGTCTCGCTCACACTTTCTAACTAGCCATTTCACAACATCCAGACAGCGGATCGGGCCGTACGCAGCAGCAGCAGCAGCAGCAGCAGCAGCAGCTTTGCCCTCAGGGCTTTTTTCTCCCCGACGTCGACCATAGCTAACAATTTGGATTCAACGCGCGGATGAGGGCAATTACTGGACTTAATCTATCATAATGTCTCCTTTCCGATCGACCGATAGTCAAATGAGTTAAGCAATGGCTGCAGAGATCTGAGTCCCCCCGGGTGCGAGAAGTGGCTGTTTAAATGAATCCCAACTAAAAAGAAAAAAAGCATTTTCATTTCACCGAGAAGCAGATCGGTGGACACCATGCGTAGATTGGCGGATTTAACACTCAGAAAGCTACTGAGTGCGTTTGATTTCGGATTACAGTGACACACAGGACGAGTTTCTTTTAAGGGGGAGATTTTTTAGGAGTCTGCTTCCTCTCACTCCTGTTCGCTGTCCTCCGGGTTCCTGCAGGACTCCCAGAGTCGCGGAGAGCCCATGCAGCCGCCAAGGTTGGTTTGTCTGTTAGTTGGAGACTTATTTAGAATTTGACCATTATCTGAGTTTACGCAGGAGGCTTGCCAGTTTTTGCTTTGCTTGCTGGGGTTTCAAACTGTATATCTATGTCCTAAAATGTGTGTATTTCTCAGCCAGATGTACAGTCAGGAGAGCTGGATTTCTGCAATATTAAAAACGTGATCCATTTGGTTGATCCAAACAAGAAAAAATGCATAACAACTGTTATTTGACTCGTGCCTTTTGAAGTAGCCTACTATAGGCTTAATTTAAGGATGCAGCATAAGTTTATTTAGCCTACCATATTATCAGCATTTATTACAGCTACTCCCAACCAGAAATGCCGTTAAGGCTACTTCTATCTGACACGGAATAAAAAGGATGATCTTGTTCAGAGCAGTGCAACAGGACAAATGCGCGCTGCTGCTGCACATTTACACATTTGAAATCCTAACTGCATGACAGCTTGCAATTAGACCAATAACCTAGCTGTCTATAAATCTCAAATGTAATGACAGGTTTGGTTGTCCTCATAATGCCATGTGCGTTTGTGTCATGATTTGAGGTTTCATATCAGAGCTCACAACAAGCGCCATCTATTGGGAAAAAAAAGGATCAGTCCGCTGTCACCGTCAAGACAGACAGATGCATAGAAAAATGTAGGCTAGAGCACACAAATGAACACTGAAGAAGAGATGCAACAGTTCACCATTATTACTTACATCAAATTTAGGTCAAGAAAAATGTCAAACCTGTGTCATGTCTGACAGGTGATATCAGAGATTTAAAGCAGCACCATAAAACGTTATTGGATTGTAGCCTACCTACTGGATTTATGGAGTTGTTTTATTGTTATATTATGTCACCTTTACCTGTCACAGCATGTGGAGCTTATGCTATGCCTGATGTCTCTATAGAAATCTCTCTGTGGAGATGTTTCCAAATTCATACATGGTTTATCATTTCCATACATGGAGATGTTAAACCCCATAGGTAAAACGCATTCAATTAAAAAGCAATCCAACAATCTGTTGATTGATCGGTCACTAAAACGATCATCTAAAGGCCAAAATACAGCTGATAGCATGATGGACATTTGATGAGAAAGGGCTATTGAATAGAAGAGGTCCTAACCTAATTTTCAGTCAAACCGATCAAATTAGCCTTCAAGATGAGAATTAGGGCTGCGGCTAATCATTATTTTAACATTTGAAAAAAAAGCTTACAGAAATTTTCATGACAAATTACTGTTCTCAAAAAGACAATTCTAAAACGAGTAATCGGCTAAGGATTTCTTTTCAACAGAGACACTGACGACCAATTCACCGAATAATTATATGAGCAGGGGCAAAACATCCCATATTAACATCTTGATAGTAAATAATGTACGGACATGTTGCATCTTTGTCTGCAAAGTCACTGCAACAGGTTTCAAATGTTCAATCGGCACCATCTACTGTATTTTCCAGATGTGATAAAGAAACAATAATTTTGAGCTTTTTCTAACCAACAGTCGTCTGACACGTACATCTGTCACACTTAAATATATCTGCATCTTAGCCCTTATAGTGTTATAGCTGAATTTTATTCTTGAGTTTGCTTCTGCATCCACAGTGTCGCTGCTAAAAGCCAAAAAAAAAAATCCACAATCCATCAAAAACACATCAGAGAGCAGCATGTACCTCACAGCTGCAGTCATTCATTTCAGATGGGAATGCGTGGTATATTAGAGCTGGGAATCAGTCTGCACAGGGCCACCCTTGTTGAAAACATGTGTAGGCTCAGACCTCATTGTACACGATCGTATCCATCATCCATGAGAGGGACAGCATTCACAAAGACGTTCACCACACTATGGAAAAATACTATACAGCCAGCCAACCTGAGTGCACAGCCATCTGTCTGGGAGTATTTTGGTTTGAATAGCAGTAAAAGACAGGAGTAGTGTGTCATTTGTACATGATAATCAAAGGAGGTGGTATTATGCCTTTTAGAGGAGGGGATCGCTGCCTGCTCTTCTGATAGTGGAAATGTATTCAAATCCTTTAAACCAACATGCAAAAAAAAAAATCTTCTTTCTATTTGTTGATGTGTTAACCTGCGTACATGTACTTTGGTTTTGGCTTTGATTACTTCATGTACTGGGTGGTTTAAACTACAGCAAGGCATCATGGTTGGTTTTGCAAGTTTAACCATTATATGCTGGGTAACTGGAAACTATTGCCATCAGTAAAAAGTACAATATACCTGTCCAGTGCTGTGTCATTGAGAACACACAGCTCATTTTCTTTGTGTTTTCTCTAGCAATTTAACAACCGAGGATGAGTTTATATAATATCAAGTTTGATTTGATAGATTATGTTTTGGAGGTTAAATTCCACTATAACCCTTTCAAATCCAGTTCCCCCATTTTAATATTCCCCCATCACCTATAGCCTAGTTTGTCTGACTGACACATAGAGCTGAAACTATTTGGCGATTAATCAATTAATGAATTGGCAACTATTTTGATAATTGATTTTAAGCCATTTTTGAGCAAACGTGTCAAATATTTGCTCATCAAACATGTGGATTTAATGCTTTAGTCACCTAAATATCTTTGGGTTTTGGACTGTTGGTTGGATAAAACAACCTATTTTAATCTGTCAGCTTTGGCTTTGGGAAACTATGATGGGTTTTACAGACAAATAAGTTGGCCTAATCAAGAAAATAATTAGCAGATTAATTTGATAATGACAATAATTGTTAGTTGCAGCCCTAATTATTAGGGGTTCTAATTATGTCAAAAGTTTTATTGTGATAAGATATATTGATTCTTTGGACAACGATACGATCCCTGCGATCGATATGAAATGATCATATGCCCATTTAACACAATCAATTACAATAATATTAACTCACAAAAAAACAACTAACTGACTTGACAATTTCATTACTGAGCTCTTTTAGACATTTAAATGAAAAACAAACCATTGTTTTTAATGAAATGAATAACATATAAAGCGAGAATTTCAAAATAAAGGCATATCTTAAAGATGATTTGCATCAATGATATTGGATTGTTGATCACTGAATCAATATATCGATCCAGATTGATGTATCATTACACCCCTACTGATGTATATTCTGTAACAGCTTGTTCCAAATCTAGTTTCTAGGTTACATGATGCCTACAGTGAGTGAAACATTTAAACCAAAGACTCCATGTTTTTTGGCTGCACCACTGAATCAAATGTGAATATTCGTAATGTTTTGTGCATAATTTTGTACACATTTATCCAACATTAGCCTAAGCCTGACAAATGTGATATCTTTAGAAATGAGTTAAATTGACCTAGCTACCAGTGGGTCTGTGGGAGTGAAGAGGTTAACTTGGCTTGTAGCCACCATTTTAAGTGATGTAGGCCTATAACGTTACATATGACAGGTTTAAACATGGTTATGAGTGCTGATAAGGGTAAAAGCAGATCATTTACTGCTTTGAAAATAAACTTGATGTTTGTTTATATTGATTGGTTGTTCTCCTACTCTTTCCCCTGCATTGATCTCCGCACACATGCTCTGTGGAGGGATAACCACGATTTCCTTTTCACATTTTCCCTCCACAGTGAGGTTATAGCTGCGTATCAAACCTTTCTTATATGGCGTTGTGGACTACCACTTTGTGGGTCTTGAAAACTCGGTCGTCGTCGAACAAGTCTGCACATTATAGTTGTAATTTGAAACTTGGAGAGGGGGTTTAAGGGCAGAACAGGCAGCCGTGATTGGTTCAGTGTGTCCACTGGCCCACAGAGGCTGCACCTTCTCGACACTCCCTAAAAGGAAGATATATTGCCTGGCTGCTTTCAGCCGTTTGTCCCGCACTGAGTGCCGTTGAGTTAACTCTCATAGGCGTGCAAAGAAAACGTTTTACCAGATAGTGATGAGAAGAAGGGACCGACTTCAGACCTCATTTATGGACTTGTGTTTTCTCAACAAGGACTCGGCGGCTCTAACTCTTCTTCTCTGTCCTTCGTAAATCCGGTTTGACCAGGGAGAGGAGTGAAGTGCGACCCCGAGCTGGATGGATGGTTATGGGGAAAAGAGGAAGACCCTCGGCGCTAGACGTGTGCAGAGTCCTCGCGGTGTTTCTCTCACTCTTCCCCTCCGGTAAGATGCTACTTTTAACTTTTGAATTAAAAAGTAAGCAAATAGTAAACGTTTTAAAAAGTAAGTAAATAGTAAAAGTTTTAAAGTAAACGTTTAAAAAAGAAGGCGAACCTCTGGCATGTCACCGATATGTTGTTGAATTTTATAACTCATAACGTAACGTTAGTTTAGTTTTAGCTAACGTTAACTCTAGCTACTTTTTCACATTGCACCAACGTTGCCAGGTTCGGTCGCTATTTATTAGCCGACATATTTTTGTTATATCATAATTGAAGTAGATCGAGTTACTTAGGCTACACCACAAATGCGATTTTTGCTTTAGTCTGCAAATTGTTATAAAAATAGCGAAATATTTATAATTCGCCGCAGCAAATAAATTGGAATCGCATCAAACTCAATACAAAAATGATTAAAATCTACTAGCTAGATCACAGAGATTTAGGACGAAGCGCTTACGTGCAGACGTCTGGAGAAAGTTGAAGGTTTGGAAAGTACAACAGGCTTGAAAGTGAACAACCATGGTATTACAGCGCACACTTTGATTAGTTCAAGTAACCTAGTACTAGTCAGTGTTTTATTGTAGGCTACTTTATTTTATTAGTGCAAGACAAAGCAAAGTGAGAGATCTTTTGGAGCTGCTGCAGCCCTCAACCCTTGCTTTTGGGAGGGGGGGGGGTACATGCCTCAGTATTTCACATTAGATCCTTGAAAAGTAATTGTGTTTTTCAAACTTTAAGTTGGGTTATTAAGCAAGGAATTGCATTTTGAGATTTTTTTAATTGTTGCCCTTGAAACCTTTTTTTTTAGCGAGTATGCTGGTGGGATTATGGTTTGAATGTGCCTGCTACCTTGTTTAAAGTCCACCATAAGATCTAAGATCTTTCAAAAGGTCCAGTGAACTGCAGCAGCCAGTGCCAGTGTAATATTATATTAGACACCCACAATTTTGCGTTTAAATTGACTTAATAGCCTTGTAATTTGACAATACAATGGTTACAATGGGTCACTTTTTGCAGTGGGGAAACCTCATTCAGCTCACCTTGCACGTTTGCCAACCCCTTATCAGTTTTCCTCTTAAGTCACTTACTGTCAACAACAAAGTGATAATGCACTGATAGTTGATATCAAGATTGGTTTATTGCCATCTATCAGATGGGTGGTAAATAGAGAGCGATGTGGGGGTTGGAGAGAGCTGCGGTGAAGCTTTGAGGAGGGATATTGTTTAAAGTGTGACTTCAAAGTGTTGATATGGCTTCCCCCCTTGACACTGGCTGAAAGTTCTCACAGCCCATTCAAATGAATGCTCTATTACTCTAAGGTAATACTAGTCAAACATAGTGTGGCAACATGGCATCCTGAGAAATGTTTGAAGAACATTTGTGTAAAGAGTTGGGGCGGATGTGGCAATAAAGCTGGAGACAACAGTCTACGGTCAAGCAGTGTTTATTATCACTAAAGGTGTAGATTAAGATCCCAAATGGCATTTTTACTTTTACATAAACCAGAAGCCACTGGGTGTGAAGTACACTTCTCTACAATAAACAGCAAAGTTATCTAATATCCAGGTTGACCCGAGGGAGGTTCAGATCTGCGTTATGGTCACTATTTGTGTTTCAAACTGTGAAAATATATAGATTTGAATAGATGTTATTGTTATTTTTTATGGTGTACAAACAAAACTCAGAAGCAATATATCATGGTGCTTTCCTTTTTTATTTCTTTTCTCTAGCCTTTATTGTGTTTTAATGGGCCTACATTTTGACCAGATGCCAAATAGATAATAGACAAAACAATGTGGCAAAATACAGTATAACAAATACTGCTTTGTTATTATTATTATTATTATTATTATTATTATTATTATTATTATTATTATTATTATTATTATTATGTGTATAATTAGAATATAAGAATAGTATGACTACATTTGGCACTGCAGCCTAACAATGGCTGTATGGGCATTCATTATAAGTTGAAAGAGTTCTTGATTATTCTTGCTTTAGATTTAGTATTATGTAAATCTCTGTTTTTAAACTACCATCAATAACAGCCAAAGTGAGTGTATTTATAACTTTTTCTGTGTCACATTCATGTTTCTAAATGACATCGTGAGCTCTGGTTTTCTTCTTTTGTTCAAACTGTATCTTGATCCTCCCTGACAGTGAGTCTGCAGTGCAAGATCCTCAAGTGTAACTCCGAATTTTGGGCCTCCACCTCGAACTCTGGACCGGAGGAGGAGTTTTGCACAGCGCTGCGAGCGTACAACAGCTGTGTACGTCGGACCGCACGAACCTGCAGGGGGGACTTGGCGTACCACTCCGCCCAGCATGGCATAGAGGATCTAATGAGCCAACACAACTGCTCCAAGGAGGGGCCGACATCCCAACCACGTGCCCGCACCCCACTTCCTCCTCCATCCCCGCCACTCCTGCCTGACAGTCAGGAGCGCTCCGATGGCCCGGAAGTGTGCCAATATGAGCGCAGTCTTTCACGCAACACCGCGCCGCCCAACTACACTCACTGTGGCTTCTTTGGAGACCCACACCTTAGAACATTTGGTGACGACTTCCAGACGTGTAAGGTGGAAGGAGCCTGGCCGCTCATCCACAACAAATACCTGTCTGTCCAGGTGACCAACACTCCGGTGGTGCCAGGGTCTCTGGCCACCGCCACGAGCAAGGTGGGGATCCTTTCTGTTCACCCTGTGTGGATGTCAATATGGTCTATTTAGGTCAGAAACAATAACTATTGATCAACAGTCAGTCAACTAGGGCTGCATCTAAGAATTATTTACATTTATTGACTCATTTGCTGTTTATTTTCTCCATTTATTAAGAAAAAATGTCTATCACAATTTCCATGGTGACATCTTCAAATGTCTACCAACAGTCCAAAACCTCAATATTGAGTTTACTATCACATAGGACAAAGAAAGGCAGCAAATTCTCACATTTGACAACCTTGAACAAGGACATTTTGGGCATTTTTGCTTGACTAAAAGCTCTACAATCAACAGAAAATCATTCAGAAGCTACTGTGATAATCAGCTAATCATTCAAGTAATTTATAATGCAAAATGCAAAAACATTTGCTGTTCCAGCATCTCAAATGTGTATTTTTTCTGTTTTCTATCATTTTTTATTATGTGTGGAGTTTGGACTGTTGGTCTGACAAAAAAAGCAGCGCTTTGGAACATTGAAAACAATTTGGCATTTTTCAATATTTCCTGACATTTCCTAGGCTACATTCTTTTTTAAAATGAGCAAATGCATCTATGATTAAGATAATCTTTAGTTGCACCTTGCTGCATTGATGTATCATGTTCGTTGTTGCTGATTTTTTGTACAGAACATCTTGTTGTTGGTATTTTTGTTGGTGTGAGTCTCTTCTTTCATGTGGTTTGTTTGTGCGAGTTGCTGTGGGGCTGCTTCTCTGTCAAACTGTGGACTCTGGTTAGTGTTTGGATGAGGTCCATAATGACAGATAATGAAGCCAACCCCAGCTCAATAGCAAAGATCTTGATAAGCTTTATAAATGATATGTTAGCATTATAACAGCAGTGCTGCGTCAAATGTTAACACAAGGCTCCATTTTCACTTTTAACTGTAGACAGCTCAGGCTGATGTTTGTCCTACTTAACATGTAGCTCACACTGAGCACGTTAAGAAATGTTGTGTCTGTACATAACTGTAGGTATTTTGTCTACGTTATGAGATATTTTCTTTCATAGCTTAATCAGCAGTGCATTCCTAATTATTGTGATTTTTGTTTAATGGTACATTGGTTAGTTTAGATGGCTGTCCCTGGAATGGTTTTCAGTACAACTTGAGGTAAAAAACAAAGAGGTAGGAGTATTTGTAATTGGCAAACTTTTGGTCCAGATTTGGCAAAGTTTTGACAACAATTGAGTATCATAACTGAAGTATTTAGACTGAGGCATAAGAGGACTTTGTCCTTAATCACATTCATTGAAAGTACAATTTTCTGCAATCAAGGTTTCTTAATGATACTCTATTAAGCATTTGTGGGTTTTTTTTTAGCTTTTAAAGTAATGGCATTTTTTATGTTGTTATTCTTGGAAGCAAATGAGACAGCTTTTTTAAGGATCTTGATTCTGGACAAAGAGAAAGCAAGGCAGCAGCCAATGCCACCTGTGCAAACAAGGCCCCTCTGGTAAAATATCTGCATTAGCAGAACTCTTTGTTGGTGCATTGCTCTCGCTACAGCAAATAAAACTGTCTGGTTATTTCCATCTTCATTCTGATGGAGGGATAATAGAGGCATTTTTCTTCTGTTTGTTTTCATGAAATGCTTTAGGAATGAGCCAGGGGAAAAAAACAGAAGTTAATGTAGGTGGGAATTGTTAGCCGAGGGATAGGGGAATTGAGACAGAACTGGTGCAACAGATGGATTTTCAAGCTAGTAGAGTATTCCGTAGACCCCCCCCCCCCTCTCCCAATCAAGCAGACATCGGAGTCCCTAGGCTGTCCCGGTATCGCTGCTTTGACAATGGCTCATTGCTGTCCTGATGAAACCAAGCTTGCAGAGTCCTGACCAGTCTCACTTAATTAGCTGCAGAGTATATCGCTCTGTCCTGGCCCAACGCCACTCCCTGGAGCATAGTTCTGGGGTTCACAGGCAGGTTTTTCAGCACTATGAATGGATCGTCTTTGTGTCTGCAAACTGAGGCCTGATTTTACATGGCCGAGACTCATGTTTTTTGAGGGCGTTTACCTTGGCCTCCCCCATGTTGAGCCAGTGGTGAAATATGACACTTAAGTGGGGTGGTGGGGTAAATGGCACATATTGCACAAACTTGTTCTTAATGCAAAAGTATAAGCACTTTCCTCTCTAAATCTGATGTTTACATTTACATTTACTAGGATTCTCTATGTGATCAGAAAAACCCAGCAACTAATGACTGCCTACTTGCATTTATGAGAATCTTAAAGGCACATATGATCATTTATGCTAAACGTTAATGGCATTTCTTTCTTTCTTTTTTTTTCTGTCCTCCTGCAGCTGACAATCATCTTTAAGAATTTCCAGGAATGTGTGGATCAGAAGATGTACCACGCAGAGACAGATGAGCTGCCAGCTGCATTTGCAGATGGCTCCAAGAACGGAGGGGATCGGCACGGAGCGAACACACTGCGCGTGGTGGAGAAGGTTCCTGGGCAGCATGTGGAGATTCAGGCCAGGTACATTGGAACAACCATAGTGGTCCGGCAGGTAGGCCGCTACCTGACCTTTGCTGTGCGGATGCCTGAGGAAGTTGTGAACTCTGTGGAGGAAGGTGATAACCAGGACTTGTACCTGTGTCTTCACGGCTGTCCTGCCAACCAACGCATCGACTTCAGGAACTTCAAGGCTCGAGCAGCGGAGGCCCAGATCGCAGGCAGGACAAGGAGCGGCACCGCGGCACATGGCTTTACCTACCAGTCCGCTAAGGTCAAGTGCAGAGAGCGGCTCCCAGTGGAGGACCTGTACTTTCAGTCCTGTGTGTTTGATCTCCTCTCCTCTGGAGACATAAACTTCACCATGGCAGCCTACTACGCCTTTGAGGATGTAAAAATGCTCCACTCAAACAGTAACAGACATCACATCTTTGAAAAGGATGCTTTTATGAATAATGCAGCACAGAGGGGCAAAGATTTTCTTTCACTCCTCTTCCTCAATGTCCTTGCTGTCTTGTTGTGGATTGAGTGTTGCACAGTTCATCTATAGTCCCTTTTACAACAGTATCCTCATGGTGTATCTGTCGGTGAGTTTTAGAGTACCATCGCTGTGTCGTACATCGGCTCCTCTCTTCTGCTCTGGTTCTGTGATGTGACCGGTGGCTTGCCAGTACGGTCATCCAAGCCCTGAGTCTCATTTTAGTATTGTCATGTCTTGACTTCAGTCTAATGACAAGACGAGGTCCCCGTGCTCCCACCTATCATCACATGTATTTAGCTTCTTCATAGGACTGGTCTTTGATGAGAGCAGCGGTGAGAGAGCCCAGCTACTCCAGAGCTCAGGATATCCACCTGGGATTAAATCCCACATTCTCACCGGGCCTGCATGCCTATGGGAAGCCGGACAAGATGATCTTTTGCAGAAAGAAGAGTTTGCTGATCCTCCCTCCCCTGATCCACTCATTGGTGCCAAGCCAGTGAAGCCCTCCGTGGCTCATGTGGCGAAGCGAGAGGACCTGACAGGGGCTTTTGTTAACCTAAGGCCAGAAGCAGCTCTATGTTTGATTAGTTTCCAGCTTTGGAAAAGCCTGAGCCTTTTGGAGGAAGCACTCAGCCAAAAGGATGTCAGAGCAGCGTCTCCAGTTGTCTGCTGTGGAGATTAATGGGTCATATTGTTAGGTTGTGTGTGTGTGTGTGTGTGTGTGTGTGTGTGTGTGTGTGTGTGTGTGTGTGTGTGTGTGTGCCTGTGTGTACATTAGTACAATATGTGTGCAGAATTCATCATCTGTGGTTGATTATGTGTGTTTGTGGGTGCCGGAGTCCAGAAATGAGATAACAAACCTCCAGTGGGAGACATCTTTCCCATGTCTTTCTGTTGCACCCAAAATGTCAGAAATAGAAAAGACGAGGCGCTCCACAGTCTGTCAAAATGGCCTCTATCAGCCAAGTAGCAAATTCCAAAAGGGAACTGATAAAAAAAATAATCTTGTTTCGTTTTCAGTGTCATACAGCCTTTCACTCCATTGTTTGAGCTGACATGTTGATCAGACAGTGTGTTGTATTTTACATCTGTAATGTGAATGTAGCTAAAGCAAAAGAACGTTATGGGCACTCAAAGCGTTTACAGACAGTAGATTAGCCAATCAAACTAAGACACCTCTTTGATAGCATTTTGTGAATTTAACCCTCCATTTCAAGTCTCAGTGGTGTAGTTACTAGCTGTAAAGACGTCACCTCTAGTCAGTTTAGCATTTTATAGACTACCAGTGTGCTGACCTGACTGTGGCTTCATGCGTAAATGATAAGCATATGTCTGTAGACGTGATTTCATGGCTTAAGTCATTGCCAAAGAACAAGCCCTTGTGCCAACATTTCCCTCACAACTGAATTTCCATCATTCAGTCTTAAACAATTCACATTAGGGGGGTTCTTAACTGTATATAAATCGTGTTTGTAGGTGATTTGCAGTACAGTAACACACTGTAAAAGCCGCTTTAGTTTCCATTTTAGCAGTCTCACCTTTTGCTTTTCTTGTGTTTCATGATAACACTTTCCATTTGAACTTTGGCTCTAAACTACAGTATCTGGTAATGTGTAAGTTATCCCTGTAGATACAGTTACTACTCGGGCTCAGTTTAACGGTCATATATCCTTTACACTGAAGTATTCGGCAGGCCTTACTACTGCTATTTGGAACATGTATTGGTGCAGTTTGACTACAAATAATCATACACATGATTGTAATGTTGAATCTTGTGTTAATAGATGTAATTTGTGTTGTGAGTTTTGCAGTATATGGTTCTACAAGTGAAATGTGAGATTGTACATGTTTTGTGAGTTACAATTTGTATATTACCAGTTGTGTTTTGAATTTATCACTCCTGTTTTTGTACATCAGATGTTTTGGTGAATGTGAACCTTTTTTTATTTGAAATGGGATTGTTGCAAAAATATGAACACCACAGAACAAAATATTCTTTACTGTATATAAAGTATACCCACCTAGTGTTGAAGTGGAGGAAGTGATAAAATGCTGGTTGTCATCACTTTATATAAAACATGCTGAAAGCAGTCCACCTTATCTTGAAAGGGAATGTAGGAACATGTTCTGGGGCGTTCATGTTTTTGAATTTAAAGCACTTTATGTTTTCTTTTACAGTTAGCTCTTATTTTGTTTGAAATTCTATGTCAGACTTGTAATGGTAGAAAAGAGTTTAAAAAAGTAGCTGAATGGGAAATGCCAGAAAAATTGAACTGTGTTTGTATGTAAAGCAAATGTGGTGCCACATGCCAGCTGTTTATAATGTAAATTATTTATTGAATAAAAGAAAATGTCTTGTTAATGAGGTGCCTTCTTGTCTCAGTTGCTGTGAGAGCAGTTTTTGAAATTCACCAATGGGTTTTCGCAACAATCTGCAGTGTTTGACTGCCCCCTGCTGTAAAGATGCAGTAATGAAGGTGAGCAGATGTTTGTGGTGAGACGTCTCAAGACTGATTTTGACAATCTTTTTAAAAAGTAAAACTTAAAAGCTAAAAATTGACTTTAGCAATTTTTTAAGTGTGATTCTTCAGTGCAGACAAATGTTAATATGGGACTACAATCATGTCTACCCACAATTGCCTAGCTCAAGCACTGAATCAGCCAATAGCCAACCTCCAAAGGTGTCCACTTCATGCACCCCATGTTATGATTAAGACATATCTAAGATTGTGCATCAGTAAATTGTAGCATACAAGAGGAAAGTTTATATAAGAGTTACCTTACAATTATGTTGACATTAATATGGTATTTGAGATATTATTCAACATCTTAAATGAGTTAAAGAATATCGTAACAATTTTCAGTGAAAACCCCTACAAAATGTTTTTATTGTTTCTGTAACTGAGAACTCAAAGGGTGATGTAAAAATGAAAATGTCCATAATACGTTTTCTGGCAAGTTTAAATATTTAGAAATAACAAATTTACTAAATTTGATGTTTTTCTTATTTATCATCCTTCAAACTAACCAGAATTATTGTATTTCACAGCTCAGCTAATATCATGATTGCATTTTTTTTTTTTTTTATAATAAAAGACTGAATTGTCTAAACACTTAGGAACATTTATTATACCACTCTTAATTGTATGAATAGGATCATAATTATGTCACTTATCATTTTGACTCATACATACCAGTCCTGAGAACCTATTGCATGCCTTTGCAGTAGAGACTACATGATGATGAAATCAGGAAGATATTAATCAAGTCCGCCATAAGGAAATGAAAGTAGACACATTTTCATTCAATTCAATTCAATTTTATTTATAGTATCAAATCATAACAAGAGTTATCTCGAGACACTTTACAGAGTAGGTCTAGACCACACTCTGTAGTTTACGAAGCCCCAACTATTACAGTGGTTGCCTCAAGAGCAAGCATTAGCAGTAGCTATTGCAACAGTGGCAAGGAAAAACTCCCTTTTTTGTTAGGAAGAAACCTCGGACAGACCCAGACTCTTGGTAGGCGGTGTCTGACGGCACCAGTTGGGGGTGTGATGAATGGTGGCAATAATAATAAAGATAGTGGAACAGTGACCACAATGGTAGTCGTAGTAGTTCATGTCATAGTGTGGCACAGCAGCCTGTGTGGACGCGGTTGGACGCAGCAGGACGCAGTCGGACACTGCGGGGAATCGCAGAGCGTAGCAGGGTGTAGTAAGTCCATAGCGTCAGCTGCACCCAGGACCCCGGTGTAGGTGCCACCCTATTCCAAGGCGATATTCTGGGTGAAGAAGAAACATAGGGACTCCGGGGGAGAAAACTCCCCAGAGCTAGGTTAGTAACAAGCATTTCTGGGACTAAGATGCACACAAAAGGAGACAAGTGAAAAGAGAGAAGAGAGAGCAGCTCATTGTGTCCTTGGAAGGAAGGAACTTCCCCAGCAGCAGTCTGGATTTATAATAGCATAACTAAGAGAGGCAGGCTAAAGAGAGGGGCCGGACCGGGCTCGTACTCTCCCCTGCCGGAACTGGCTGTACTTCCTGCCTCCCTCTACTCTACTCTACTACGCTGCAACTCCTCACTCCCTAACTATAAGCTTTATCAAAGATGATGGTTTTCAGTTTATTCTTAAATGTGGTGACGGTGTCAGCCCCCCGAACCCAAATTGGGAGCTGGTTCCACAGGAGAGGAGCCTGGTAGCTGAAGGCTCTGGCTCCCATTCTACTTTTAGAGACTCTAGGAACCACAAGTAGCTCTGAGTTCTGGGAGCGCAGTGCTCTAGTGGGACAATAAGGTACTAAGAGCTCTTCATTGTGTAACAAAGTTTATTACATATGTCCAAACATATGTACAGCACATTTCTCATGAAGAGTGGTTTTGTCACAAATATAAATTATTTAGACTTTCTTGAAGAACATATGATACAGGAACTGTAGCTTGCTTAACATGGAAGAAAAGAAGCGCTGGCTGTTCACTGTAACAGGTCGGCTAAGTGCCCTGGACCAAACACACATGATTTCTTTAGATTTATGTTTTCCCCTCAAATCATTAACTCTTGAAAAATCACAGAACCACATGATGATTACCAGAATACGTAGTCCCTTAACAAGTTCATTTAGAGCAAATTCCTAAAAATGAGTAATACTACATCCTGCCTATTTTAGGCCCCAGTACTGTCCACGAATATACAGTATGATATTATTCACATAAATAAGGCACAAATGGAGAAGCGTAAAAAAAAAAAAAAAGACATTTGAGGGCCAGAGCAGGTTTGGCACAGGAAAAGAGTGACCAAAGGTAATAAACATAACCAAATGTAATCAGCAACTTCCTGATAACCCTTTAACAACCTACCAGCAACAGAATTGCCCAACCATAGATAAGGAAAGAAAATGTTTTATCACATAGTATTTTCAGACATAATTGAGTACTTAGATACTGTATGTGGCTAGACGCATTAATGAAATTACACTGAAGTACCGTTCTTAATCATCAGAATACTGAAAGGCAAAAATAAAGGATTGTTCTGAGTCGTAGTGTTAACAGCCTTTGCAAAAGTTTTTGCAATAAATACTGCTTACAAGGCTTCATTGGGCCTACTAAGAGGGAAAGTGGTTAAAGTGAACAAAGCAAGACGATTGCAATGATTTATGTAGCTACACAATTACAGAAATAATGATTATTTGTACACATGAGCAATTTGAATTTGCTAAAAACCTTTTTGTAGAGTGTTTAGAGGAAACATACACCACCATTTCAACCCACATGGTGACTCAGTTCAGCTACATGTTCAAGATAAACATTTTGAAGGTGCAGATGATGAACACATTCTTTTGTATTGAAATCGTCTAATGACATCATTTGCAAGACTTGAAGCTAAACACAAAAAAAATTCCCATGTCATGCTTCTTTTGGGAATAATCCCATACATTTACCATTCAGAAAGGCCAAAGCCTTCAGGCACTTTTAGGATTAAGATCAGTCATCAGTTCATGTATCCTAAATTCTTCTTAGAAAATAGTCCATGGGACTAAGCATCCATTAGCACTTCATTCAGTCTTACCATGGTTAACTGATTTGAGTCAATTCATTTAAATAAAGATGCTTGTTCTAGTTATTTTTTCCATCTTGAAGATGACAAGAGGAAAACAAACCTCTTCCTTCAGGTCACAAATCATTCACAGCCACTGGGACAAAAGAGCAAAATAGTTTTGCTGGTAAGAGGGTTCATGTTGATTCCCTTTCCAACTGTGAGCTTATGATTGGCGAGTCCAGACTTGTCCATCAGCAGCATGTATGTGGCTTTGACCGTGGACTAAACGGCCAGATCAGTTTCTTAGCCAGCACTGTCATACTTTTATGTTTTCCTGTTGTTCCAGTTAGGATCTGCCACTGCGTTTGGCTCTGCAGGCCGCTCTGGCGGAGAGCGGGAGTCCTGGGGAGACTTCTGAGCCTGTGGGGAGCGAGGGTCCTGCGGCGGAGGAGGTTTGTCAGGGTGGAAGGGCCTGCTGTAGTGCTCTGGCCCGGCTGGACCGGCCGGCCTGTGCTCTGGCATCCTCCTGAAGTCCTGAAGAGGGCCTTCTCTTCCCTGGTGGTAGTTGGGACGGAATTCATCCGGACGTCTTCTCTTGGGGTCCGAATGCCTGAAATGTCATTTATAGCATTGCTGTGAAACCAGTTGTATGGCATTACAGTTCCGTGTTATCTAATCAAAAAACTAAAACATGTCATCAGAGTAACTCTCACCTGTCATAATATGGTCTATGACCCCTGTGGTCCCGGTCGTTGCTGTACTGCTCATATGGCCTTTTTCGAGGGGAGCTGTTGTTGCGGTAACTGCCTGAGCTGCGGTACGAGTCTCCATGTGGACGTCGATCACCATAGTGATCCTTATAGCGATCATACTGATGATGTCGGTCTCCCTGCCATGACTGGTTGCTGTTACTTGGGTAATTGTATTTACGGTCCCTCTGCCAGTCTCCTCTATCTGCAATGAAACATGTAGAATCTGGTATTTCAAAATAAATCCATTATTGCATCATTTAATAGGTTTATTCACTGTCATAGAAATAGTTCAACATTTGGGGGGAAATCTGTTTGGTGAATATGAAGATACAGCCAGGAACAGTTAGCTTAGCTCAGCACAAAGACTGGAAACAGGGGGAAGCCTGGCATTGTCCAATGTTAACTAAATCTGCTTGCTAGCTCATAAATGCTCACTTTGTTCAGAGTTTTCTGTGCCTTAAACTAAAATAATTCTATCCTCACGTACCATCATTGCTAAAGTGCCGCTTATTAGCCGAGTTGTACGACTCTCTGTGGTGTCCGTGAGGGCCTGGCTGAGTCGAGTGAGACCCAGGTTTGGAGGACGACGTACCCGTGGAGTCTCGACTGGAACCACAGGACTCTGGTCTGAAGTTTTTCACCCTCCCTCCAGAATCATCCTTCTTCTTTTGCTCCTTCTGGAAATGTCCCAGGATATTTTCAATGTGGGTTTATGTACAAAACAATCACGTTCACTTCCTAACACCTGATAAACCAGTGTTAACAACTACAGATAGGAACCACTTGCCTCTTCCTCGTGTGATCGCTTCTTCTGTGCCATTTTGTAAAGTTTGTGAAGCTTCCTTGCACCAAACTCTGTAAACTTGGACACAAAAATCCAGAGGTTTCTGCCAAAAAAGGAACAAATACTCATTAGCAGAGTTAAACAGCTGAGCATCAGGATTCATTTCACAAAAGGTAATATCGAAATCATCTTACCTCCGCCATATTTTGACATGTTCAGGGTCACTGTAGGCTTTAAGGCACTCTGAGATTCGGTCTCCAATCTTTAGTAGGCATGTGCGAGTGTGCTGGAGCTGCTCCTGGTCCGACAGACCCTCATCTGGTTTATCCAGCTGCTTCAGGGCCTTTTTCACCGGCCTCATGCGCTCCTTACACTAGACACAAATACAAAGTGCTGATATTATTGTAGTGCACTGTTCACAAATTACTTCTCAAATTCCACTAGCTTAATCTTTGCATGGGTACTAAAGAAGAAACTCACAATACTGAAAGTCTCCTGGTCGAGTTCATCATCCTCCTTTCCTTCAATGGGAACGGGGTCAGACCCAGCCGTAATGTGAACTGGACCTTGAGTCTTCTTCCCTTTGGCTCCTTTAGCCTGAAATACAAAAACACGGGACATAAGACAATTACCCCGCATCATCTAATCATACCTTGAATAAATTATTCACAGGATGGGGACAGACTGGCAAAAGGCTGTGACCCTCTAGCTATGGTCTTTCAGCTGCATGTTGCATATTAATGCTACAATGACATTGTGTTTTCCATCAACATTACGTCCATATACATTTAAAACGGTTTGAACAAAGCACATACGATAAGGTCATAAATACTTTTCTGAAATACCTTTTCTTTTCTGGGCTTGGGACCCTTTTTTTCTTTGTCTCCGTCCTTCTCCTTTTTAGGAGTTCCCTGTTTTTCTTTGTTCTCTTTGTTATCCTTTTTCTTTTGTCTTTTCTTGGCGGGAGACTTCTCTGTTCCATCATCCTGCTCAAACGCGAGACAAGACAACACATGTTAAACAATATACCATAGGGTCATACAACATGAGAGAACAAGGATTTGGCTGGATTTAGCAAATCAAATCTACCATTGCTCTGCTTATCTAAATAAATATCTGAATTACATTTCTTTGTTAAGGTGTTGCAGTAGTTCTACTTGACGGGGCCTGGTTTATAGTTTATCCACTGACTGTGGTAGCATCATTAAGGACACGAAAGAGTGGCTTTTCTGGTTCACAAAATCAAATGTCTTTGTCCTTAGTGAAAATCTTTGCTTTTACTGTCAAACACTACTTGCACTTGAAAAAGGTAGGAGAAAATACAACACATAGCAACATATTGTAGTAAAAACACTTTAGGAGGAGCACATCAGCTACAATGAGACACTCCACGTTAGGGCTGAACGATTAATTGCATTTTCGATAATATCGCGATATGTTAAAACGCGATTTCCTAATCGCAAAGGCTGCGATTTCGTCACATGACTCGCGAGAGCAAATCAGTCTGCACTCCGTAGAGAAAGCATCAACTAGCATGCTAACGCTACACTGTACCTTGAGCTGATTTCTGTCATTCAAACAACTCTGAGTTGTAGTTTAAAACTTTTACAGCCATTTTAATAAAATGAAGGGTTTTATTCAGGCTTGAGTCTATACATGCAGTTAATGGATACAGGCACACAGAACTCAAGGCTCGATTGGCAACGATTAGCGGTTAGCTCTGATTAGCGGTTAGCTCCGGTTAGCGGTTAGCTCCGTTATAAAGATATGAGTGGAGGAGCTGCCACTGAGAGGGGTAACAACCAAACTGATAAATGACGTTCGGGGAGCTTTCACAGCAGCGTGGCCGCGGGGTTTCAACGGTTTTATTAGTACAGTTAATCCCACGGCAAGAACACCAGCAACTAGCTAACATAACAATAGCCTCTCTGAACAAGTGCACTCGGCAGCACGCAACTTCACGAGGGGGAGGGGCTGGAGGCAGCTCCTCTCTGTGCACTGTAAAAAATTACACTGGTGTGTGTGTGTGTGTGTATAGATATATACTATATTTTTACTTATTTAACTGTCTAGTGTGTAATTGTGTGTTCATACTATACATTATATTATTCTTTGTTGAATAATACAGAAGACAAAGAGCTTAAAAAAATAATCGAATATCGAATCGTAATATTTGGGAAAAAAATCGCAATTAGATTATTTTCAAAAATCATTCAGCCCTACTCCACGTGTACTGTAGGCAGCAGAAAACCTCGACACAGAAGCGTAACTCAGCCTGAACCCTACAGACTAGCAGGTGACACGGACCTTGACCTCGCCCTCCTCTGACGGGTTGTCGGACAGGCGGGGGGAGGAGATGTCGTTGCCCTGCTCATCCTTGAGAATCTTCTCCTTTTTCACCCGAGGCTTCCTCTTCCTCACTTTGACCTGTGGAGGAAGAGACTGGATGAGCTGTGTGGGTGGTAGGTCAAAGGCAAACTTCATGTGGTGAAAACAGTAATAATGGATGAGTAACTCAGGGATTAATAGCAGCGTACCTCCTCCCCTGTTTTAGACCCGTCTGTACTGTCCTGTTCTTTCTTCAGCAGCTTCAGAAGATACTCAGCTCTCGCCTGCAACTGCTTGGCCTGGGGCTTCTTGCTTGGATCGTCTGGGAGAATCTGTGCAGAGGGAAAGTAAATGTTAGACGGACACATGATTAGAAAAGGTGCCGATTATGGTGTACGAGCTAAAGAAGAAATATAGCTGCATTCTCAACTATTTGACCAGGTCTTGACTTTGAAAAATATGTTTTTATAAGCTTTTACAATATCTAAACGGGACAGTTGTGGTCCAAATGCACACAATGAATGTATTAATTTAAGCAGAGTGTGTGCTTGTGTTCTCATATTTAGATTTCCATTCATCTCCAACTTAGTGATAAAGGTAGAAATTAGACATTTGCCTTATCAGCAAGTTTAAGGTCAGGGTCCGTCTTGATCAGATCCCAGTTGCCAAAGCCGTGCTCATAGGTACCAAGCAAGAGCTGAATGTCATCCTGCAGATCCCAGTCTACATCAAAGTGGGCTACTTTGACCCTGCATGTCAGACTGAACCTATGGGACACAGAGACTTCAGACGTCAAATTTAATCTGCAAAACAAATGCACTTATCTTAACATCGTATCTTGAACAAAAGCCTGTGCTCCTCCTTAGAACAGCTTATAAACTTATAAATAGCAGTGATATCTTACTTATTTCTCTCGGCAGGATTGGAGGGCACAACTTTGTGCAGGGGCTCAAACTCTTCCTCATGCTGGATGATGGACTTGGCGTTGACCTGCACTCCTGAGATCTTGATGTTAATTCCTCGGCGTTTCCCAGGACCTTTGGCTGGAATAATAACAACATGCATCATTTTTAGGCCTGAAAAAATGCTGTGATTTCAAATAACTCTAAACAAGTAAACGCTCAATGGTGTTTTAAGCTCCCAACGGCGACTTCACGGCAGCGCTGTGACCGCTGACTTCAAGGCACCTAACCCTAATCATTGCCTAATCCTAGTGCCTTCCAGGCAGCGCTGTCTGGAAGGAGACGTTGGGGGCTTAAAACACTGATAAAGTAAACCCAACATACCCTCAACTGGGTTCTCCTTAAGGTGTTCCTCGTGCTCCTGCACTGCAGTCACACAACTAGTATGGATCAGTTCACCAAGTCTCTTCAAGTCTGCTATGGATTTGTCAACCAGCTCAGAATCTCGGGCGATAGCCTCCAACCTGGACACAGAAATGAGCACCTGACTGTTTAAGTATGACCAATTAAGTTGTCTGACAAACCATGCAATCAAATGATGTAGCCATACATTTATTATTAATATAATTTTACAATGCTTACCTTTCGAGTGGAGATCCAAATTTCTTGTATGCCTTAATGAACCTGTTAATGATATATGATCATTAATACATTTTAATTGTGTTCATGAAAGGAAACACTGTTAATACAAAAAGAAATATAAACAGAAAAAAGCTCAATAAATATTTTACCTGCGGATCTCCGCATCAGTGAAGCCCTCCACATTGTTTTTGCGAGCTCTGGGTCTGCCTCTCTTCTTCGGCCTCTTGTCGTCATCGCTATCATCAGTCTCACTTTCAGAGCCTGAGGAGCGGTGCTTCAGCTTGGAGCCCACGTCGCTGTCACTATCGTTGGCCTGAGCCTGAAAGACAGAGGAACCAGAGCGACACCTTATGACCCGATTCAAATAAGCTGCTGGAAGATAGGTAGCTTTTTAACACTTTGTCTTTCTCAAATAAATCTGTTAGAAAATCTCCTCTTACCCTCTTGTTAGAGCTCCTGCTTCTGGGCAGCATGAAGATGTCTTCCATCTCCCGCTGCTTCTCCTCCTCCTCTATTTTGCGTCGCTGCTCTTCAGGGATGATATCATCCCATTCCCGTATGGACTTGTCTGCAAACTCTGGCGTGCTCTCTTCCATGCTGGAGAAATTGGCCACCTGCAGCAACATGAGGAGAAAGAAGGAAACTATTTAGAAGTTGAAAGAGAGGGATGCTTGACATTGACATGATTTCAGATCAGGATCTTTAAAAACTTTACAATAATAGTAACCGGTACCTTAAACTGAGATAGAAGTTCATCCGTAGCACTTGAGCCCTGGTCACTTTCTCTTGTTTCAGCCAGCCTCAAGATCTCATCAATATCCATCTCCTACAGAAAGAAATACATTCTGGTTTGATTTTACAAATATGTAAAACAAGTATTTTGAATGCACAAAAGATAATTAGTCATAATACAGTACCTGTGGTTCAGACTCCTCTCCTTCTGCCTCTTTGAAAAGCTCCTCTGCACCAAACTTGAGGATAGCAGTCAGTTCTTCTTTATTGAACGGGTTTGAACTGTAGCAAAAAAAGCAGCAAAGTTAAACACACAGAGAACTTCAGTATCTTAAAATTAAACAAGATGATTTCTGACATCTTACTTTGTGTTTCCCGAGTTGCTGTCCAGTACAGTTCGACCAGTGGTGTCCATTCTCTGAATGACAAGATGGTCCAAAACCATCTTCTTCTTTGCCCTCTCAATGATGTCCTCCTCAACTGTCCCTTTGGTGACCAGTCGATAAATATTCACCTATGAAAGGAAAGCATAGATGTAATTTTCTTACTACACAATAATCTTTTCAATTCTAGAGCATATGTACAATGAAAGCCATCAATTTGAGCCATGGATTACCTGTTTCTTCTGGCCGATCCTGTGAGCCCTGGCTTGTGCTTGCAGATCGTTTTGAGGGTTCCAGTCAGAGTCAAAGATGACTACGGTGTCTGCTGAGGCCAAGTTTATCCCTAAACCTCCAGCTCTGGTGGACAACAGGAAGCAGAAGTCCTGGAAAACAGATGGCACTGTTAATACAGATCTCATTGGTTAATACACCTCAACACACACCATCAAATGTAGTCCTACCTCTGACTTTCTTTCAAGTATTAATGTACATTTGATTCTTTTTACACCATTTATCAAATGTATCCTTAATGTGCTACTGCTCTCAAATAAAGTAGTCCAAAAACAAGCAGTGCAATGTCGTTTATTTATAATTAGATAATTAGGGCTGTCGTGTTTACTACATTACTGCAGTGACGCAGTCACATCAGGCCCACTGCAGAGTCAAGCTTGTCCCCGCAAGCGGCTTATTGTCAATAAACAGTGTTCAGTTGCCAGTCTGTCTGTTTTTCAATAACAAATGGGCAATGACATGCCTGCCGAATGCATGTGAGCGAAGTGGAGGGTCCTGAATTTCCACTACTCCCCAAGGAGCGTTACATTCCCCCCGCTACGTTGTATTTATCAGATGAAGGGGGCCGGCCTCCTTCACTTAATGCCACCAGTGCCCGGAGCCCCTCGTTCAAAAGTTAGCCAGACGCCGGCATTGCTCCGGTAACTGGCGGCATGGAGGGCAGTCGCCTTCATCTGAATGTACAACGTGAGTCTGGGCCGGGCATGCTTAGAACTCACAGTGTGAGCAATACCGGAGCGGGATGGAGTGGGAGATAAGGCGACGCTTCAACTTTTTAAAACATCTGCTCTGTTCTCCATCCGATATCTTCCCGCTCGTGCTCCGCTCACATGCTCTGATGCAGACCAATATTCCGGCAAAGGCAGCATATTTATGACAACACTGGAATAAAGAAACATTTGGACTATATATATATATGATATAAAGAATAGACTACTACAGGAATAAATGCATTCAAAAAGTTTATTTAGGAACTATTTTATAACAGCTATGATTAAAATTATTTTTGAATGGTGTTAACTGCAACAGTTTGATGATTTCACAAATTTGTGTGGTACAAAAGAAAGTCCATCCTGACAGCCTTGGTCATGATTCCAATAAAATAGGACTGTTTTTTGTGATATGCTAATATTACAACTCAGTGAGCAACATTAAATTATTAGTACACATACCTCTGAGCCTTCTGCATTAAAGTGGTCAAGTGCTTGCTTTCGGATTTCTCCTTTTATGGAACCGTCCAGCCGCTGAAGAGGAGAGGCAAACACAGAGAAATTACTCTTTGAAGATTTCCCGGGCAGCTATCTGCTATAACCTTGGCATCACTTTGCTTGACATGCCATTGTACCCAGCATATATGCTCAGACTGACACAACAGTCTACAACCGAGACCAAGTCAGCAAAAACAACCTGAGTCGAGTGACTTGCAGCAGTTTGTGTGGTCTTCGGCAGAAAATAACTTGATATAAATAACCACATGATCTCTCAGCCTGGTGGAGTATGTGCGCAACAACACTGACATCTGAGCCTCATCCGAGTCGAACCTACTCAACACAACCACCCCAAAAGCCTATCATTGTAGACACAGTTTCTGGAAATACTGGTGGTGCAGCTGGTTACACTTTTTACAAGTTGTTAGAGGAACCCGATGGACAGGGTGACAGCACTATATGCATGATTTTATGGTAATATTTCTGCAAATAATTAAAAAAAAGGTATTCAAAGCACATTGCCCAGTTTTTATGTTCCAACAAATACTTTCTTTTAGCAGAAAACAAAGCTTTTCAAAAAAATGTATAGTATAGAAATGTAGCCCTGTGCTAATCTTACCTGGAATGTGTAGCGCTTCTTGGCGAGGTATTCAGCCAGAATGTCCAACATCCTGAC
This sequence comes from Sander lucioperca, assembly GCF_008315115.2. Lineage (NCBI taxonomy): Eukaryota > Metazoa > Chordata > Actinopteri > Perciformes > Percidae > Sander > Sander lucioperca. Next base: position 12,953,474 of record NC_050179.1, on the reverse strand, counting down.
CATCTGGGAGAAGATCAGGACTCGGTTGCCTCTTTCTCGGAGTCTGGTCAGCAGCTTGTCCAGCAGCACCAGCTTCCCGCTGCCCCTCACTAGACTCTGAAATGGTTCAAAATTAGGCTGTCAGGAAAAATGAAGTAGCCCTGAGCCTTCTTTTGGTCTGTCGTGTTTTCATCTTTCCTATGTCACAACTAGTTTCCTTTGCAGAGCAGAGACATCCTAAGGTGTTGGTGGGAGCTAAAGGGGGCTCCTAAGGAGACATACCTGCAGGTGTTCCTGTTGTGTTTCAGTTTCTGGATCCTCAGGCTGTTTAATGAGGAAACTGTGGTTGCAGCACTTTTTAAGCTCCATAACTATGTTCAGGAAGCCAGAGGAGCTGCCTCGGGTGCCTTTGAAAAGAGCTCTGTAATTCCTCGTTAAAATCCACCTGGAAATATTGAGGAACAAATTCAATTAATGGGGAGGAGAAATGCAGCTACTGTACAAGAGGTTTGCGAAGACGGAGGTCGTAAAAAATCATCATACTTGTAGAATTGTTTCTGCTGTGCCGTCATGTCTACCCGGAGGATCTGTTCCACCTTGGCAGGGAGAGATTTTTCCACATCTTTCTTGACACGTCGCAGAAGGAAGGGCTCGAGGACTTTGTGAAGACTATGATAACCGTTATCCGTTCCTTTCCCGTGTTCATCCTCAAAATCCTCCCATGAAGCAAACCTGTTGTGCACGACAGAGATAACAAACGTCACCCATCCCTGGCTGGAATTCAAACTGATGGCGTTTTTCCTGCTTTACTTCTAAACCAGGACGTACTTGTCAGGCATGAGGAAGTGCAACAGTGACCAGAGCTCTTTGAGGGAGTTCTGCAGCGGAGTGCCAGTAATGAGGAGCCTGTGGTTGGACCTGAACTCCATTAATGTTTTGTACAGCAGGGAGTCATCATTCTTCAGCCTGTGAGCTTCATCCACACCCAGAAATGCCCAGTTGATGTTCCCAAGCACCCCCTGGAGACAAATTTGAAGTCCTTGTAAACCACAGTGATCGGCTCTCTTTATGAACAGACATACTGCATAATAAAAAAAAAAAATGTAAACACAGTCCTAAAGAAATACGGATCACTGCACCTACCTTGTCTTTAAGTAGAATTTCATAAGTGGTTAATAGTGCATTGAAACGTATTCTTTTCGTTTGATGGTTCACCCACTCGTAGTCACGGATCTACATAAAACAGCAGGAGCAACAACGTAAGTTCATGTAACCAACTCTGGAGAGACCAGCAGACAGTAAGAGAAAACCCCTGCAGGATTCAAAGTACCGATTTCCTGCTCATGACGTCCCCGAGGTAGACCACCACGTTCATGTCCGGGGCCCAGGTTTCAAACTCCCTCTGCCAGGAGGTGAGTGTGGACAGAGGCACCACCACTATAAAGGGCCCATACAGCTGATGTTGGTGAAACATGTACGACAGGAAGGAGATGGTCTGGATGGTCTTTCCAAGCCCCATCTCATCAGCCAGGATAACACTATTACACCTGAGCACGAAGAATAAGAAAAAAGCATGGTTTTTAAAAAAAAAAAAAAAAAAGCCCACTTATTTTTCAAATTAGGGAATCAAAACTAACACAAATTATTATATCTATTTACACAGTACCTGCACCAGGAGTGAGCCAACCAGTTCAACCCATCCAGCTGATAATCTCTCAGCTGAAGGATGTCATCTCCAATATATGACGGCTGTTTCTTCAGAGGAACAAACCTTGGTCTTTGCTTTAACACCTGAAACAATAGTTAGAAACAAATGTCTTTAATTAGGGTGAGACAAATATAATGATATCAAAGGGAAGCGATTAAAAAAAATAAAAACTAAACCATTTTGGGTCATTTGACTCTTACCTTACAGTCTTTAGAGGGGACGGTTTTACTGGAGTTTCGGTTGATGAAGCTGTCGATGCAGTGCTGAAACTTCTTTCCAATCAAAGCTCCATCTTCCCAGCTGCACTCTGAATAGGGCAATCCCATCCACTTGCACAAATACTCTGGCTCATTGGAGGAGGGCATCTTGTGACTATGAGCTGTTTAAAGAGCAGTCAAATGATTAGAAAAAGACAATTGTGTCAATGAGTAAAAGCACTTGATAGTTGACAGAAATGTATAGCGGAGGAGACCTTTAAAAAAAGGCAGCTCACAGAATGTAACCGTGATGGTGAAAAACTAGAAAAGGGACTTACAGGGGAATTCAGCAGTTCCTGGTGTCTTCCCTGTTTTTGTTGCTGTAAATAATAGAATTATTTTTAGTACAACAAAAAAGACAATCTGGAGCACTACCAGACAAAAGCAAACACATCTGATAATGAATTCTTACCGATAATCCGCTCAATAATCTGAAACTGCTTGTTTAAGTCAGATATGAGCTCCTGTTGGCAGTTATGAAATTCTACATCCTCAGGGGACGCCCTCTTCAACCTATGAACAGCGACAGAATAAACTGTGAAAATTCTCGAAAAATGAGCAAGAAAAAAAAAAAAAGCTAATGTAAAGACAAAGATTTTCACCATGAACTGAGCTCATCGTGCTTCTTTTTGTAGTTGTCCAGTTTCTTTAGTCCCTTGACCTTTTGCTGAATCAGAGAGTCCATACTCTCCCATGTGTTGTGGATGTAGGACCAGCCTTTCCACTTGATCAGATAGTGAGTCTCCCCTTCATCATTCTCGGGGTCAAAGCCTTCATTCGGGTCCCCATTTTCCTGCACAGCATACCCAGTGGTGGAAGCCCCAGTGGCTAGAAGAGCAAAAAAAACAAAAACACTTACATTTTGCAACATGTATACAGTATTTTAATGAGAAAGTGAATTAAAGTGAAAATGCTTCACCTCCTTTTTTGCCTGTCCTGGTGTCCATAACCTTCTCAATGGTCTCACTGTCATCATCCTGCTGCTCCTCGCCTGCGTCCCCCGTCATTTCAATCAGGTCATCAGAGTCCGTTTCAAAGTCATGTTGGTCCTCTTTATAACTGTAACACAACAGAACAGGGGATAAGGGTGAAGTTGAGTCTGGATTCCTGAAAACTAGTCTCGATTTGCCAGACTTTCCTCCACAGCGCTGCAGAGGGTCTGGCTAGTCCACACAGCATTCTGAGATGGAAAAAAAACGTGCTCTGGTTTATTGGCATTTCTTTAAACCAATCACAACCGTCATGGGTGGCACTAAGCACAGAGCCACGGCACCGTCGCAAAATAGCCTCAGGAAGGAACTTGTTTTGGTGAAACGTGTACGTTCAAAAGTTGTTTTAGTCGTGCAAGAGAAAACTCAGATTGGACAGATAGTCTAGCTAGCTGTCTCGAATTACCCTGCAGATATGATGAACCATAGTCTTCATAAATTGACCAGAGTTTGAAATTCCAACACAAAGAAAGCGGAAGGAAACGGACATCCGGCCGAAAAGAGTGTCATCCGGCAGAACTTCCGTCGGCAACGGAGCAACCCCGGAAGTGGAACATCGTGGATGTAGAAAACTAAACTAAATGTCCCTGTCTAACAGCTCAATTCATCAGAACACTTGCACTAACAATATCTTAAAATCTCTGAGAAGATAAAACACTTTGGGTTCAGAAATGCACCTTTTGACTTTTGTTGCACCCCTTTTTCGAGTCTGTCTCTTTGGAGTGTCTTCGTCGTCGTCGTCATCATCATCGTCGTCGTCATCGTCGTCATCTTCTTCAGCAGATGAGTCCTGAGTCCTAGACTTCCTGCCTTTTTGAGACAGCTGTTTTTTGGCTGTTGATGATTTGGTCTGAGGTCTGTAAAACACAGTTAAGAGAGATATTAGGCACCAACATCCTGGATCATCATCACAGGGATTTTGGTCTCTTTTGGCCAACTGACAAACTGCAGCCACATTTATTTACAATTTGAAAAATATTTGTCTCATGTTTTATGATTTGATTACATTTTAGATGTATTTTAGACAACATCAGGCTGAGGCATTCAGGTGTATACTTCACAAAGGGCAGGGGGGGGAGACTGCTCACACAATATGGAATGATTTGGAGATGACGGGTGGGTAGCTGTCTGATGGCCAGGCTTCGCTACACTCTTACCTTCTAGCAGGAAGTCGTCTGGATCTAACTTTTTTCTCTTCCTGCTCACTGTCTGTACTGTTGGAAGCCTCCTCCTCCTCCTCCTCCTCTTCATCATTTGAGTCATCATCTTTCCAGATATTTCTTACAACAAAGAAATGCCACAAGTTCACCCTCAAGGCCAATCACTGCTATAACCAAATTTTAATTTCATAAAATACTGGCCTTAGGGTGTTCACCAAAACACAATTTGATCAGGGACTAGCTGCTGATCTGACCAATCAAATTCGATGTAAATGTAGAACATGACCTGGCTGACTGAAACTAACTGAGCCCATTTGGAACAAACAGATACCCATTTACAAACAAGCTTAAAATGATTAGGATCACAATACCAACACAGACTGACGACAAAAACAGATATGGATTGTGCAAAACTACTGTATGGATCGAGTGTTGCTAACAAAAGAGTTCAGTATGAGTGTCTCAACATGGCAGAATTAAAAGAATATGGTGCTGTCCTATTAAATAAATGAAATAATAATAAAATATTAAAACAAATCCCCAAAGATGATCACACTTACTCTTTCTTCTTAGCTCGGGATGTTTTTCTTTTGGGACTTTCACTCTCAGAGTCACTGCTACCCTGTAAATACAGTCAGCACAGCAGATGCACATTTCCATAAGAGCTTCAGTAACAGCACTTCTGTAAAATGTCCACTAGGTGGCACAAATGGCTTGTTGATGCCAATAGAAATATTTGTGCAGAGGCAGGTCATGATGCTTATTAGTATAATTTATCTTCTATCGTTTCATTGTCCGTCTTCAAGCTTTTGTTCACATCTGCTTACCCCCGCTCCAATGTTTAAACGAGCCGGCTCCTGTCTACTGCGATTTGACCTCCTGACCCCATACACATCTGGATGTTCGTCCCACATCTGTAAACAGAGACCGACTGCTATCAGAGAGCCGCTGACTTTCTCTATCACAATACAAATATAATATGTCCCAATTCCATTCCGCATTCTATTTTGTAAGTATATGCTATCGGGCTGCAAATAATTATATTGTTTTCATTATCTTATTCATTATATGCAACGTGTGTGCTGATGATGGTCAATCAAAACTGCATGCGTTTTGATTAAAATGTAATTTTTTTTCCTGTAGCTATTACCACCACCTGCTACCTAATAGCGGAGTGGTACTTCATCTCCCTTTGTGCAGTGCATTATGGGACAATAGTGTACATCAACAGCACATTTAAAAGTCAAGCATTTTTTGTAGTATGCATACTTACTATTTTGAGTATACTTTTTGTCACCTTTTTATTGTGAACACTAGATACTCAAAACCTGCTTAGGATGTAGTATGGAACTGGGACACTAGTGTACCATAGATACAAAGACAATATGGCTAAAGTGAAACTTAGCCTGCAACTACTGTCCTACACGTCAAACCTTCATAAATCGCATTAAGAGCCTGATTACACAAAGTTAAGTCTCCACTATTAGAGGACAGGAACCTTAATCTGCTTCTAAAACAGTAAGTTGCCACAGAAGACTTAAGACCTCTCTAGAGTTCAGTGACGTTTACCTTCTTCACATCAGCCAGACGCTCCTTCTTTTTAACTGGTTTGTCTTTCACTTCGGCTGTGGTTTGCTGTGATTTGGACCCTGCAGAGCCGCTCTCCGACTCTGAGTGACTCTCTGACTCTGAGGAGCTGTTTGACTCAGAATTGTGGGATCTCCTCTGCTCACTGCCATGCTCGCTCTCTGACTGACTCCCCGACTCTGACGCAGATCTGTTGGATTCCTCTGAGGCTGAATTGCTACAGGAACAAGAACATGTTCATTCTTTTGATTCGTCAGTGCAAATGTTGAGCTCTGTTTTACATAATTCTGTACACCCAACAACACAACATGACAAAATGTGAGTAGAGTTGTGGAAACTTAAAAATGTCTTGAAATTCAAACTCAAAGTGCACACACTCTCACTACGACATGGAGAAACTACAAGAGCTTGATGGCATGAGTAAATTGGGACTGTCAGCCGAGAGGAAACAGAAACCTAATTACATCATGCAGCATGTTCCTAGGTCAGTCTTATAATAACTCATAACTCATTCCCTCTAAGCCACACAAATCCTCTTAGTCATTTAGACAATTGTAAGACGTGCTTTCATCACTAAAACTTGTTACGAATCTTTCCTCTCTGCTAATCTGCAATTACTTGTGACATATACGCATAGCAGTCAAATAATCAAGTGGAGAAAAAAAAAGTATGAACACAGTGAACACTAACTAGCCCAATTCATATTCTCAATAAATTTGATTTAACCATTTAGCTTATGACTCCTTAAATTGAAGCAATGTCTACCTGTGACCTCACATCACAGGTTATGGCTTTAGTTGGCAATGAGTTGTGAGCCAATTTAGCAAAATTGTGATTTTTGTTCTTCCCAGATAGTTTCATTTGAAGGATTTTAAAGGCCTGAAGAGATGAAGTTATTCAGTTTCAAAAGAAAAATGACAAAAATTGTATGTAAAAGAAGTTTCTTTAAAAAATAAAATCTTAAATGACTCCTTAGATTTATCTTGGGTCACCTTTAGAGGTCGAAACCCTCTAGTTGATAACCACTTTCACATGTAATTTATTCAGGAAAAGAAAAACTGCAAACAAGGAGCATTAAATGGTTTTGGGACCTTTGAAAACAAGATGATATACTACATGTCACAGGGGTATATCCTAATGCAACTAAGTTACATTTTGATACAAAAGTATCTTTTTTTGTTGTTGCACTATTTCAATAGACCTTAGCTGATATTTGGAGATGACAATACATTAATATGATGGTGATCTCTCCTGTCCGTTTCCCTACATGCAGTACCTCATGTGGGCACGTGGGGGCGCTGCACTCACAGTATAAATCTGTAGGAATCATTGCCCTACATGGATCGCTTTGGACAGACATGCGTTTGTGTCTTAAAAGTTTAAAATTAGTATACAGGCTTAAATCGTTATTTCATGTATTGGGTAGGTGTTTTGAAAAAACAAAGGATTTATATTTGCCCTACTCTTTAAAGAAAGACCACATCTGCATTCTGACATTTATAAAACTATGGGAATAATACTGAAGAGGAACATGAAGTAAATTGTTGTAACTAAATGATTACAATCCAACTAGTGTTAAGGTAAATAGGATTACATTTCACAGCCTGCAACATGAGCAGGTCGGGTAGCCTCAATGACCGAACTCGGAAGTGCATGGCTCCTTCCGCTTTAAGTAAGGTCAAAAGTGGGAGGGACATGGACATAATCTCGAATTATTATTGGCTGGCGTGTTGCTAGGTGGAGGTCTAGCCTATAACAGAGCAGTGTGCAGGCTTTCTAATTTATGAACTCTTCCTGTTCCTCCTCCATGTAGTTCTGAGCTCAGTTTTAATAGATAAGTGAGCAAGCTGGGCACACAAAGCAAGGGCCATTTTGTGACTCAGGAAAGCATTTATATAGTACTTGAGTAAGATATAATTTTACATTAAGTCACCAGATTTTCTGCTGCTCTTTCTGCTGCTGTACATGCCCACAGTGCTCATCTATCGGTATGAAAAAGTTAGCCTGTCATCAGTAGCAGAAGACATATTTCACACACAGCTGAAAATACTAAAATGGCTGCCACAAGATCACACAGAGAAACTACAATTGTGATGTAACCTGCTGCAGTGTACAGTCAGTAAAAGGCTGTGAGGGTGATTACCTGCATTTAGTATCCAAACTTCTGTGTCTTTATCTAAAAACACAACAGTCTATTGTGATCAGGCTGCATTATTCAATATAACACTAAAAACTTATGTTGGGCCATAGCATTTATGAACTAAATACAAACATCTTTTAGAACAAAAGGGCTAGTCACTTGTGCTGTTTCTGAATTCCTGCATTGTTCTGACACCATGCAAATGCACCTGATATTAGTTTTAAAAAACATCTTTATTGATAAAAAATAAAGTAGTGTTTCCACTTGTTTTTATATTTGAAGATTCAGATACCTGAGGACGATAGATACACACTTGCAAGTATTTACCATCTTTCTAAAAAAAGAACAGCAGACAATATTGTAAAAGAAATGTAATGTTGAAGTGTCAACCATTCTGGCTGTATGCCTTTAAATATAATCTACCTGACAAGTAATACAGATAAAGCCAGATTTAAAAAGCATTCACAAACATCAAACATGTTCAAGACAGATGCTTCAACTAACACCATCAATATCCATTAGGTTAATAATACAAAAAGTGCCTTCTAAACTTATCTGATACTTAAAAACTGATAGCGGATGTGTAGGAAAGAGGCCATCAATGGATAAAATATCTTGCTTGACAAGTGAAAGCAATCATTCAATAATTCTAATAATAATAAACAATCATTGTGTGTAAAGAAAAACGTGCAAAATTGAAACTGTCCCATTGCAAAAAAAACAACCACAAAACAAAAGTAAAAACGACATTCACCTGAAAACAAAGACTTGGAGGTTAAAAGGGTATGTTATGTAAGCATGTGAACACTGACATAGCGTCATAAAACACTAAGTAGTAGTAGTTTTGAGTTTAGCTATTCATCTAAAGCAAACAAAATGATTTATAAGGCATTCAAATATCTGGGATGAAGAACTTGAATAAGCAAACTTGGATTTCCTAAAACTTAATAACTTGGTCAAAACTTTAAATACAGGTCCAGATAAAAGCTTACAGATTGATATAAACATTTATATTGAAGCCACATGCAACCTGATTTAAGGTCAAAGAACTAATGATAAAGTATGTTATAAGAAATCTAAGACTGAATATACTAATGACCATAAGCAACACCAAAGCAATACAATGTTTCTGAAATAATAATAAAAACAAGCAACAACGTTGATAAAATGGTGCAATGCAGTACCAACTAACGTTAGTTAGACAAGGTCATTACATTATAGCGATAGAACATGAAATATTTGTGACAAATTAGCAACATAATACAGGACAAATGAGTTTTGTTGTGGTCTTAACACATACATCTTGAGGGCAATGATGTCTGAACACAGGCCTGAAACCTCAGTTTTGAGTGAAAGAAATGGTAGGAAAATCAGGGTGTGGCTATTAAACAATAGCAAGGTCATTCATGACAATAGTGCACTTCTTCAAAACCACGTCGCAAATGTATACACAGGTGATCAACCATGCTTGACAAGGTAAACAATCACACCAGATATGAAAAAGGTTAAAAAAAAAAGAAGTATAAGGATCATACCTTGATGCGTTGCTTTGAGTCGATCCTTCATCCTCTTGTTTTTTAGTTTTATTCTTCATCATGATAGTATCCTGAAAATCTGTAATAGGATGGTCTTTTGTCCTGGTATTTACTGTCAAAAAGTTAGAGGAAGCATGAACTATCATACAAGTCCCACAAGATTGCCTTTGCTCAGGTGGCAGTTAAAATCCAGGAGGTGCGACACGAGTTAAGAAAAAAGGCATTAAATCGAAGGATGAGTATCATTATTTACATCGCTGATTTAAAATATAGCTAAGAAAAATGACAGGTGCTGCTACAATACGTGTAATATCCAACGTACGTCGTTTAATATAGTCCACGGATCAAGCCGCATGCAATTAATTCCAACTGCGTCATCGCATGAAGGGTTAGAAAAATAAGATTTAAGGATGAGAAAATGAGTAAATTATGCACTATACAATGTAAACAGACCAATTCAATGTGAAGAAATGTGGTAACCTATAAAAGAACTATTAGATTCACGTTCGATCTATCACAGGCTTCTATCCGACTCGAATAAAAAATAAACTGTAAAAATAATAACGTGACAATAAATTACAAAAAAGAGCCTCGTTTCGAAAACATTTTAGGCCTTTAAAGTCTTCATCTGCTGTCAGACTGTCAGAGCGACAGAGGCGAGCAGCACACTAAAAATGGAGGCGCGCCATGGCTGCCAGAGACCAGTATGGAAAACAACGACAAGCACTCCCTCAGCTCAGACGGCTCGTACAACTCGAAAAATCAGCCCAAAAACCTTGCAAAACGCCTAAATTCTTATCAAAACACCTATCGTAGGATCACAGCACTTAAATTTTAATCAAAATCAAGCGGTCGCGGTCGAAAAACGGGCAAAAGAAACGGTCTGACGAAAGCCCATGGCACCCTTCCCAAGGCTCAGCCGCCATCTAGAGCTCCTTCCTAGCTCTGAAAGCTTTGCCTTTGATTGACGTTATTTCCATTTACCCCACACTCAGGTGATGTTTAAGTCCCACCCCTTTTATTATGTTTGAAATTTGCTTTTATATAAACTTACATTTATTTGCAGCCCCAGACTTGAAGTTGAGACCTTTACTCCCCACTTCAAAAAAGGTAAGAATACCAAGGCTTTATAAAAGTATATTTGTTCTGTTGCACCAATTGCATCACTTCCTGCTCAGACAGGAAGGACGACAACCAGGAGCCATTTTAGAAAGTCTTTGGAAACCATTTTTGTTAAGACCAAAATCTTAACTACTTGCAATGTACCTTACAAAAATTTGTGTATTCAACAGTTTTAATTTATTAATGTATTACCCCTTTTCCTTTATCTCACCAATCCAGTGATCATATTCTTTGTAGAACACCCGAAAAAGAGCATTACATCAGGAGATTCATCAAACTAGTACGAAGTTTACCGTAAACTATGCTAGCTTATAAATTATGTGGTCAAACCTTGACGTGTAGTGACACAAAGTCAGTGCTAACCAAATTAATTTGTTGTACGGATTAGCTGAAATATTTAAAACCAACAGCCGAGCTAATGGACTTCAACATTATCAAAATAATACGCCAAATATCCTCTTGTAATTTTCTGGTAAATAGCTAAAGAAACAAAGCCAGGAAAAATACGAGATACACTTTATTTAAAAAAAAACAACATTCGAATATCAAATGTACAAAGGCTGATTTTTGTTTCCAAAAACAGTGTACTTTTTCAAGTCCGCTGTACAGCCAGCAACGGTGTTCCAGCGTCCACTTTGTCGTAAAAAACAAAAATCCATCGTCAAAGTACAGTCAGAAAAAAAGTTTCATCTTGTCAAAATGTGGCTAACCGCCAAACCACTTTGCCATCTTCACGTTAAACAACGCTGTCTCCACTTCAGCAATATCCAGTTGAATGGCGTCTTGATAGGATAAAAAAAGAAGGAAAAGTTGTAAGCCCATAGTGTAACTGAAATGAGTAATGATTCACTGTCCAGCAGTTAAGGAAGGCATGCTAAACGAGACTAAAATTAAGATAGTTTAGTAACATACATGGATGGCTAGCTTTCAGTTGCGTTAGCTAGCATTGCGGAAGTGCGTGTTATTCTAAAATATAAGTTTGTGCAAGTACACAGTTGTTACTTTTATTTTTTAAACAAAATTGCTATTCTCATATTGTAATTAAAAGTCATATCGAAAGAATGCTAACTACAGATTGGGGGGGGGGGTGTTCATAATTCATCGACATCACTGTTCAAGGATCAAAGCTGTTGAAATACTACAGCCAAATTCCAATAAATTCAATACAACATTTTTTGCATCACATAAAAAGATTTGGGCAGAATCTCACACATAAGAATTCTTGGTACCAAGTTATACAGTATGAAGTGCAACAAGCTATACTGATAATGTAAGACCTATTAAATTGTTCTTAGGCTCTGAATTGATATATTGTTTGGTACATTTGAAGTAATCAGCATAATGAAGTCTGAGTTAAGTAAATGCTACAATAATTTGCAAATACATTTATCAACTGACCACCAGGGTATGATGATTCTAGAGTTAGCCTGTTTCACAACATGTTTTGCGTGATCTTAGCAGTGATGTTCAAACAAATTACGATCAACAAAACACTGGCATGTGAGCGAACAATGCGGTATGCAAATTAAGATCCATTGCCTAAACTGACAAAATGTTTACCCAAGTCATCAAAGCCAATACACGATCAACCAACAGATGGAGAACATAAGAGCATCCAATAACTATTAAAGCAACCCTTTCAACAATCGCAATTTTAAAGAAATGTCCCTAGTAGCTGAGTCAGAAGTGTTGAAATATGAAAAATGAAGTTGCGACATTGTATCGGCCATGTTTTATCACGTTTTCAACTTTAGGCGATAAACCAATACAGATTTAAGCAAAAGCTGAGAATATACAAACTCTTTGAGTAATGGGTTAGCATCGCAGCCAATGTCCACATAAAGCCACAGTAAAAACTAGCTTTTACTATTAATCAATAATAAGAGTAGCCACCTCATGAAAATTGTTACACATGTATTACGATAATGTTACATTTACAAACACATCCCTTGTTTATGCACTCTACCTGCTAACACCTAGGTCTTTTGCTAGCCTTTAGAACTAAAAGTGAATGGCAGCAATACACTCAAGATAAATGTAGGGTATGCTTTCAATAGGAGTGTGTTATCCTCAACCTATCTTAATAGGATATAGGTAACCTAATCCTTAGAAAGTCAAATTTACTATCCATTATATTAATAAGCTCAGTAAGCCATGTGGATAAATACTCATGTCAAACATGGAAAACTTACAGAGCTGTCTTCTTTTTCTTCAAAATTCGAAAATCTTCACACCGGCCTCATTCCTCCACTGTGGAAAAGATGACAAACAATGAATGATACATTATATTTGTATCCCCTATCAGCATCACATTCACACAGATATAGTAAATAAGTGGACCTGGCATTTGGATCTTATGATTTTAAACATTAATTGCAATTGACTAAAGATTGCATATGCATTTTCCAGCATACAATCATTTGACTTTGAAGAAAATACACAATTCTCTCCAACCTTAACTGTAATAACTACTATTTATTAATAGCTGATGTTCTATACGAAAAATATTTGTGCTGGGATTTCATTTCCAGGCAAGCTACTGTTTTGTAACAGAAAAAGCTATGCCTGTAGTACATAGTCAGTAAAGAACCCTGCATTGTCAACTAAGGCATGTGCAGATGTGAACCAAACACATCACTGAGTCTGTTGACAGTTCTTGTCCTGTGTGGTGCATTTATGTGCTCCTGGGAAACTTGTGTATCTCAGAGTTTCAATTGACTGCAACATTTTTTATTTTAAGCAATCCATATTGCTAACTGTATGGCTTTGATTTGATGTTCTTTAGGGGGTGATTTCTAGCTTTAGGGTTTTTGTCATAAGGACTCCTGACAGTTTATACAGCTATTTGTTACACTTGGGAAAAATACAAAAAAAACATTTGTGTGGACAGCCAAAAAAATTTGCTTTTCTAGGCTCAGAGCGGCTTGCTGTCATTATTTAGCTAAGCAATGTCCATGGAAAATATTTAATAAATTACAATTATTGTTTCAGAGATTCCTTATCAATGCATCCCTTATCACAAGAAATTGTTTTATGTTGCAAGTTAAGATTTTTCTTTCGGTTTTAAAATGTGCCTTTTCCTAATATTCAGATACAAAAGTTTCTGCAATGCCATTCTTTTGGCAAAAAACATCATCACAGCTGCTAATAATGGCAGCATTAGGCTGAAATTTTGAGGTTGTCAAAGATTTTTTTTCCAGGTGTCACAAACCAAAAGTACTGGCATGAGAAAATGATGAACAACGCAGATCAAATGCACCTTATGGCACCTAATATTAAACTTATGTTGAGCAAATAGCTATTAATGAAATTAACTGTATGATGTCCTCTACAGGTCATAATTAAATTGCAATTCTAGAGTGAAACTGTATACCCAAATTAGCCAATAGTTCTTTTACAATTACCCTTGCAAAATGCCACCAGTTTGGCAACTAACACGTTATCAAAACTGGAAATGTAATCAAATTTGGGATGTTGTACAGGTTGTCAAACTACTAACAGATATGGCAGTATGAGTGATGTTAGCATTATTCTCCCGAGCTGATTTGTACTAGGAGTCTGCATGGCCAGTATCTTCACACTGCGGAAATTGAAGCGTGATCGGATCTTTTGGGATCATCAATCCACCAAACTCACTTGTTGCCTTGGAGCTAAGGCTACACGATAATAGCCAAAATGATGATCACGATTATTGTGATCACTTTTATTTATTACGATTAATTAATTTTAAGGACCCATATCTTTGACCAAATGGAATGCAATTGCATTTGTTATTTCAGTCTGTCTTATGGAGCAGGATGGATATAGTGACCCACTGTACAGCAATGCTGTTATTAAGGGCTGAGTTGATGTTGGACAAGGATCGGGATTCAGTGAGGCAACAGTAGCAAGGCTATTCTTCTTGGCCTTCATGCATTTATTGTACTGCAGTTTGTAGTGTTTTGTAGTCATTCAAGAAAAAGTTTCACAGGTAGCCACTACAGGGTGCGTGCACAGCGACATTACAGCTCACCAAAAGTGACGCTAGCCCATCTCTATCGCCCCCTGGTGGGTGACGGGTAGTTTTTATATTTAGCGGCGTTTTCTATTAGCGAAGCACGCATTTTAAACGTCAATATCGAAGTCAATCCTATTCATTTAATGACGGGTAATGTTGATTGACGATTAACATTAGAGTCACAGTTAGTGTTTTAAAATGTCTCTTAAATATGACCGAGTGCAATGTGATGATTGACGGTTGTCAAGTTTTTTTATTACATGGGACATGTTTAGACAAAAATGAATAACGATTTTAAATGCTTCAAGGGGTTAGTGAGCTAGTCAGAAGACAGTCATGAACATATTACAAACCTGAATGTTATTTTTAAATATGAATATATAAATAATAAAAAATATTTTTTTAAATAACGGAACGTTTATTAAAATCCAATACATAAAAGGAATCATTCTTTAAATGTTTATTTGTTAACTCTAAAAACTATTTCAACACTTTGAATATTCAAAAAAGCTTGCGAAAGAGGCTAACATCAAACTTCTGGGCGCATCCTATGATTTTAATTACGTTTCAGCAGTATGCTTAACTGTCAAACTCTATTTTAATATGTCAAAACCATTTAAAGTTAAAGTACTCTACAATGTATGAGCTGAATTTACATACTTATTTTAAAAAAACAAAAACATGAAATGTCTCTCCTAGAGTCAGGTGTTTGATCACGTACTCATTTTTAATTGATATGTACATCCTTGCCACATTATACACTAGGGGGCAGAACTGTCCTACCTTCAAACACGACTGTCATTAGGCCACTTTCAGTCAAAATGAACAGCTATAATGCATAGAAACTACATTAGACATAACTTCAAGCGGTATTTCCTAATAATGACATACACACAGAAGTGAAAGAATACACTGTTCACTCTGCCGTTTATTTGGTCAGTAAAAAAAACTGTTCAATGCAGAAATACTATGCAAGGAATTTTCTGCACACATGTAATCTACTTTAAAAAGTGATACTTACAAATCTCTGTTGCAGTGCAATCTCCGAAACCTTCAATTTGCGACTCCATGGTGGCTAAATGTCAACCCTTTAAAATAGAAAAATAAAGGTTCAGAAAGAAAATGTGACAACAGCACACCCTACTGGCTACATGTATGTAGCAGTAAAGACAATGAAGCTAGTTCGTCTGCAAACACTTAAAGCCTTGACTGGTTAAAAGAAACATACCATTTAGCTTGGGTCAGATGATCTTGTTTCTTCTTTAACGCAATTTGTAAAACATCAAGGGAATTCCTGCAAAATACAAAACAAGAATATGATCATTTTTGTAGTCACAATTAACAAAACTGCAATTTATGTTGGCATACAAACTGGAAATGAATAGGCTATTTGTTTTAAGATTGTTTTAAAGATTATTTGAGAATGTTTCACAGCTCATTAACAGCTCATTAACATTAAGAAAATCGTCAATAAGTGGTAGCATATTTAGTCGAGAAAATGTTTCATCTTTGTGTCTTGGTGGCTCAACATGGAACTAAATGAGTCTTCAACAGTAACATCCTATTCAGAATAGCTTTGAGAAGACATTTTGTTACGTGCAGGGTGGTACTAATCCTTTGGATTTAACAATATAGCTTAAGATATAACTATTATAAAATATTGCAATCTGTTTTATTATGTGTAGTACTTGCATTCATGTGTGAATACATCCACAACCTTGTCCATAATAATGTGATATTAAGATGAATTTATTTCTTTAATTTTAATACAGTATTTTGAGTTTTCTCAAATTCAATTACTAATAGTGAGGCTTTCTAACAAAACATGTCTTCACAGGTCTTGCAGGTGTAATGTAAATGGAAAACTAAATTAATATACATATAAGTTAATTCTCCATTCAGTGCCTGAAAGGGTTAAAAGCCAACACCCTATTTTGTATTTCGAAGTCAAAGCTTTTATTACCTATTTTTTGGCAAACAAATAAAGTATAGTTTATGTGTAGTGTCTACAATGAAAGAATTGCAGTCAATATTCATATTTTGAGCATTTAGACAATTGTTACAATTTATTTAAACTATTTTTAATTAATTAGTATTAAGCATCTAACACTTACATATTGTTAGTAACTACATCTGTACACTATGTGGTAAGATAATGTGAAAGATTATCGATTTTTAAATATTCTTTTGATTTACAATTCGATGAAAAACCTCAAAAAACTAATATACTGAAAAGAAACAAAAAATGCTTCAGCTTGTTGTGTTGATGCCAATCATTCTTAATACAACATTTAAAAGACGAAATATCTGCTTATACTTGATGTTTTTGTCGAGTAAATTCATACAAGGGCATTTGCCCTTTCAAGGACAAAGCAATTTTTAAATGCGTAGGATGAAATAACTCCAAACAAGTCGAGGACAAATGTGCTTGTCTAAATATTAACTTAGTTAACACGAAGCAGAGCTACCAAACATGCAAATTCCATCAACTAAAACACAATTAAAAGACATTTTACACTTTCTACATCGTTTTCAGTATTCTTCGCTGACAACACATCATGGCCATTTTTACAACACTGCGTATTACTGTCGTTGGATCCACCATATTGCCATACACCCGATTCGTATTTTTCAGCTACAAATATAAGATTACTCGTAGGTTCTTACCCATTTCCCAGCCCGTGTCTATCCGCCGTCATCTACCCCTTTCTGTGTCGCATTTTTGGGCGATTTTCGTCGTTTTGGTGGGTCTTTCGGCCGCATCGTTCCGCCCTTCCTCTTCTCCGTTGTCGACGCCTTGCTTCTCTGTTGTGTGTGTTCTCTCTGCCTCCGCCTGAGCTGATATCCTTCAGCGGCTCTGCCCACTTTCCTCTCAACGTAAGCCAAACTCCACTTCCTCTCCGCTCCAGCCCCATCTAGCTAGCTCTAACCCGCCGAAACTCTTCCTGTCTTAGCACAAACCTATAGCAATACATTTGAAACGTTTTCTTAAACACCAAAGGTGGCGTAACAAAACTATTTGAACGTTGTTTTTAGTCATGAAGGAATGGCTACACTTTATACGCAGCAAACCAATCAAATCAAGCTAAATTGGACGTTAATTTACGTCATTTATTGTAAACAACTATTTTGTGTGACCTACTGTTATGATTAAAGAAAAACATTAATTCTTTTTAACAGTGCTATATTTATGTCATACTAAATGATAGTACTGTAAATATGGATATATGTGAACATGTTTGCTAAGGGGTAGAAAAACACATTTTGCTCTTGGCACTTGTTCAGTGTGCCTGTTTTCAGACTTTCCTCTCATCAGCAATATAGGAACACTTACCTCAAAATATAGATATATTTGATGTGTAGTAACCTGTTTATACAGTCTATGGTAGTAACCTCTGTCTTGCTTCAGAAACACAAGCCTTCTTTAAACATTGGAGAAAATAGTATGTTTCATGTGCAGAGCTGTCAATAAATGATCAATAACATGCTTAAGCCTACAACATAGTTCAGACATCAGGCTCAGTTCCTGATAGTGATAGTATGATTGTCACAATTTCACAGTAATGAGGGTGTGATTGAGGCCATGCACTACTCCATTTTTGGAGTAAGATATGCCATGCACAGGATGGATTTTTTGTTTTTAATCTTTGTATATTACATACATATACGAACAATTATTCTGAAAGTCAGACTGGAAAGCTGCTTTATCAAGGCTTCTCTGAATAAGGATACTAATGACTGAACGTGAATGCCTGCCCTGTAACAAAATCAATTAGATTGAACATATTTATTTTAACTGTAAAAAGTTTGAACAAAGTTTAATGGGGACAACCAAATTTAGCAAACTTTGGCTGTTCAGTCAGTGCAGCCTTTCTTGGACAGTCTATGGAGTCTGTGGTATGCACTCCACCCCCATCACTGACCAATGAGATGTTTGACACTACAGCGCATGCTCTCTGCAGTGGAAGATTTCTTTAAAAAGATCCTTAGCCTAGCAACAGTAGTGCCCTGCAAGTGCGTTACAAATCCGGATGTTACAAGTGAACACAGCCTTGACTGACTGGTTAGATTGGTTTCAACAGGGAACTGCTTACCAACCAAATCTATTGAGATCCCAAAATGACCTATGTCTTTTATCTTTATATTTGTAAGTCACCTGAATGTTCTAAAATTGTGCTTTTTTAGCGGTACTCTAATTGGCCCTGTTGTTGCAACACAAAGCTTATTGAATAATAACCCTCTCTTAAACAAATTTGGTTTCACTTAAAGCAGGTTGTTACTACTGGTGTAGTCTTGCATTTGCTGTGGAGATAGGTAAAAGGTGGGAATAAAAGAAAAAAAGTAAGCTAAATAAATGAGCCTGGATAGTTCATTCATTAACTGATCTGGATAGTTCAGGTTTTTTTCCTGCTGTATTTGATACAATGTTATTTTAGGACTTTACTGTAGTCACTGTAAACAAAATGTCATTAATGTAACATACAGGTTGCCATTTTATATAGGCTAGTAGAGACTTCAGTTAGTAGTCAGCAGGGAAAGCTGTTATTATATAGGCCCTTAACTGTATATTTACCATTGTATGATACCACTTACAATGACACATAGGCACACTCTGGACTCACACTAACCGGCAGCAAAGATCAGCATTTAACATGAAACATTTCTTTGTCAGAATGGGAAGGTGGAAATGCAGCAATTTGTTTTGTAAAAAGAAAGGTATTCAACACTGTTGCAGAAGCTGTGCCCTAACAGACTTAAAGCACCAACAACAGGCAGGAATATTGCATTCATGAGTGTTGTATTTCAGGTAAAAGAATATACACCAAACGTCATGTTACATTGCAAATAACCTGTAACAGTTGACATAAGAACAATGGGATGTGTTCCATTGTTTGCTTGTCAATTAGCAAGACAAATTATTCTGTATAGGTACTGGTGTAGTCATGTTTAACAAACAGCAGAGATTAATGGTAAATGTCAAGGGAGTTTCAAGGGACAAGAGTAGTTTAGCACAAGTTTGAAAATCGACGTGACTAAAGTTCATGACTGTGTTGTAGACTAAACTTGTTTTTTTCTTCAAGTATGTGCTTAATAGCAGCTAAACTGAAAGTGAAGCATGAAAAAACTATACTGTGGTATAAGCCAAGTTTCAAACAATGTAGTCTCGCTTTGCCAAACCCTCCTCTACAAACAATGTAACCTGATCACTCTGGTCACATAATGGCTGCTTCTCTGTGCAAAGTTCAGGCCGTCCTCTCAGAATGTGACAACCCCCTTTAGCTTAGGATTTGTATCTTCCCTTGTGGGGAAAAGGAAAGAATCTCCTCAATAAGTAATACAACTCAAGATAGAGATATATATATATATATATATATATATATATATATAGATATAGATATAGATATAGATAGATATATATATATATATATAGATATAGATATAGATATAGATATATATATATAGATATAGATAGATATAGATATATATATATATATATATATATATATATATATATAGATATATATATATATATATATATATAAATAAATCAAGATATAAATAAATCAAGATATAGCTAATGCACAGGCACTTTATGGTTCTGTGTGCATGTTTGTGGACAGTATTCCTCACTTCCTCTCCTGCTCCAGATTGGCCTACTCAAACCAGCCAGTGCTGAATATGACCTGGGTATTGAAGGAAAATGCAAGCTGCCGTTGTTATTTTGTGCTGCCATCTGGTGGGCTTTGATCAGATAGCTCTCATACAGTAGTT
Source organism: Sander lucioperca (assembly GCF_008315115.2). Classification (NCBI taxonomy): domain Eukaryota; kingdom Metazoa; phylum Chordata; class Actinopteri; order Perciformes; family Percidae; genus Sander; species Sander lucioperca. The sequence continues at coordinate 12,933,228 of NC_050179.1, read as the reverse complement.
GGTGTACAGAAAACGACAAGACGTCAAAACAGACAAAACTAAACAGAATGTCTTTTTTACGTGTCTTCTCTGCCATCAGAGGGATTCTGTGTAGTAGTACATTAAGTGTTGTTCTACCTTTTAAATAGGACTATGCAGATTGTAATTCCATGTCTAGTTGAAATATAAATGGAGATAGGCTAAAGCATAATTGTGTCTTTGTTTGTCTGAGTGAGTGTGGCAAAGACAAAGATTGAATTTGTGTTTGCATTATGCCTATAGATTTGCTGAATGATTATCACAGTGACTGATCAATTGACTGCTTATCACTGACCCGGGAGTCTGCCGCCCTTGTAAAATTGTTTGGCCCACTGGTGAACGGAGAAATGCTGCGTTCAGATGCTGTCGGAAATTTGTGACTTACCAGTCAACCCCAAATGTGCAGCGATGTGGTAAAAGATGACTGACCTGCGACTCCCAAATCTTTAGGATCAAATCTGGCAAGGCTCACTGTGTCAAAAAGAGTAAAGGTTATTTATTTAGAAAGTATGTAGAATAAATAATTATCACTATATTAATGTTTTGTCATAGGCATCCAATAACCTGCAAAACTGTTGGCTGGTGTCTCTTCAGCAAAAGGAACAATGCAGCGATAGGCAAGAGATCCAAATATAAGAATCACTATAAACAGAGCCATGATGACAGCAAGGTCCTCTGTGTAGTTTCTCGTAATGTGGGGCCATAAGACCTGATAAAGGGGTTTACATGTTGCTATTTCACACAAACACAGACAGTATGTGTTCTTTCTTTTTTAACTGTTATACATTTGACTATTTTTTGACAATTTAGGTATCATTAAAGGTTATCCTTTATCTGGACAACTGTTCACACACACTTTTAACACATACAGCTTTGAGTGACCATGCGTCTCTGGTTGCCCATCTTTCTGGCGCACGTAGTATGTTTCCAAAACTTAATTCACTAGACAACAAAAAGTCAAAGTCAGCGTGGCAGTTGGTCTCTGGTGTGTGGCAGTCATCTGAGGTACCAGCACACTTAAACTGCATTTAAATGGAGAGTATGATTAGACTATGAGCACCAGCTGTGTCAATCAACTCACCTGGCACTGCTCTCATGAACCATCCCCACACCTCTCTCCCCTGCCACTGAATGCAAACCATATAGTGACTTTGCAGATTGAGATTATTAATACAAAATATAAATCAACGAATAAATTATGATATATTACTATAGATTAAGCTACTGGCAGTAGGCCTATATGCTTATGCTTTACCAATTATAATCCACTAATATAATAGCCTATATATCATTCTGCATAACGAGTTCTTTTACTTTTGATACTTCAAGTATATTTTGATGCTAATACTTATGTACTTTTATCATAGATTTACAGTCTATGCCTTTTACTGAATTAAGATTTTGGATGCAGTACGTTTACTTGTAGAGTAGCCTACTTCTACACTGTGGTAGGCTATTGCTACTTTTATTTAAGTACAAGTACTTAGCCACTGTGTAAGTGTAGGCTACTAGCCTACTTGATATCTAAATGTATTGGTAATATTATTAGTATTAATATTGTTATTAGGCTATTATGATACTTTTCTTTAAACGAGTAATCAAACATAAGCCACTAAAAGGAATAGTCGACTGAAGTTGCCAACATATGTCTTGTTGTTGACAGCAGGTCGGTATTTAAAAGTACGAAGCTGCCTTGAATGCAGCACAAGTCCACATAATGCTCTTCTTCAGCACCGGGAACAGTAGGCCAGCCTGCGGAGCTCTTCCGGAGGCGGATAATCCCCATCTCCATACAGTCCAAATGCAATAAGGAAGGAATTGCTATAACTCACCTCAAGGGAAACACGTTTTGGAGGCAAACAAGTTACCACCTAGAAGTCCACCATTTGGAGACGCTTGCACGAGGAGGAAGATGGATATTTGCGTTTCGCATTATTGTGTAAATAGCCTAAACTAACAGTGATAAGCCGATGCTCTATAATGTGACAGCTGCTGTCGCATTTCATCTAGTTTGGAGAAGCTACTGAAAGAACATCCAGCTTGCATTTTTTTGTTTTTATAATTTCAGCACCATGGTGGCATACAATCTGGTTTTAACTTTTATTATCGCGGCTCTTTGGCTTGTCAGTGGCGAACTACAAACTCATTCTTCAC